>NW_009629703.1:0-29198 GCF_000690535.1 Cariama cristata
GGCCGCCCGTGCCCGGGAAGGCGGGAAGGGAGCGGGCTCGCCCTCCGGCAGCACACCCGAAAACGCAAGACAACCGTCTGCTACCTCACCGCGTTGCTCTTTTACGTCATTCAGCGCAAACGACAGGATCCGCAAATGCTAAAAAAAAAATAATCTCAAGCGGTCCATGTAAGTTTCTGGGAATATGCTGGCTTCGAAGTCATGCTTAACATTAAAGGATTGAGCAAAAAATCATCTGTTTGAAACCACTGTGAAATGTTACACTTCCAGTCAGGCTCGCCATTCATGTTAGCTAATGGCATTTGCCATCACACACTAGTAGCTCTACTTCCAGAAATAAGCTATCGAAGAAGAGAATTAAAACCCCAGTATGGCAGACGCCAATAGCATGCATGTTTCTGGCAGGTCAAGGGATGTCACCTGCCACCCGGGCAGGAAAGGTGTTCATTCCTGTTGTCACTCAGGCTGGACTGCCTGTGAACACATACCTCTACACAGTGGCTGTAGGGCTGCCCGAAAACAACTCGTTTTCCTCAGTTTGAAGGAAGGGCACAGAACTAGGAAAAAAGAAGGCTTGGATTTCACAGGATATAATCCATTGGGCCTAAAACAAAAAGCCCTTTATTTTCCATCACCTCATAGAAACAAAATGAAGAACTAGATTTGCAAAATTGTGACAGGAAAGCATAGCTGTCTGTTCTGCACTTCTTCCCAATAAAATTCAGCTGCTCAAAGTTAGATGTCAAAGTGCCAAATTCAGTTCTTCGCTTTGCTCAGAGCCACTCCCACCGAGACAGTCACCTCATTGGGAGAGTGTCCTCCACGTTCCTGCATTGGCATGCTTAGGGCTAATGGAATAATCTCCAGGTTTAGACCTGATACTGTTCCACTCGTCTAAGTTACTGAACAACCACTGGAGCAAAAGGGTGACACGCACTCACATGGGCTGGGGAGAAGCAGAGCCAATCTCACGGCTCACTGAGGCAGAAAAGGGGCAGTTTTGGCTCCTGCCCCAACTGCATGATCCTGCAGCCCTGGGTTTGGTTCATACAAAGCAAACGAGGCAGCTGCCGAGAGAGCTGCGTCACCTCTGCTGTGTGTCACCGCCGCTGCGCTAGCTGTGTGCGCATCATGGGCCACCATGGGCTGAGGGGGCAACACAAAAGCAGTTCTTCTCAGGTCGTACCTGGAGGATCCACAGTAACTAAGCATGACACTTCCATCCACTTCCTCCTGAGGAACAGAGAATCACAAAACAACAAACCAGAATGCTGATGCAGGACAGTAACACCTACCCAGAAAAGGTGGCGTGAAACAAAGGATTTGTATGATGTCTCTGTCACGGCGAACGCATCACTGATAGTCCAAGAATGGAGGTATCGACTACGGTGGATGCACGGGGTGGTGCATGGCAGGGCACACCCATCCCTGCCCTGGCCAGCAGCGCAGTGGCCCAGCTGAGGTGGTGGCAGTGGTGGGACTGGGGAAATCTGCTGCCACTGGATGTTAGCACTCTCTAACTGAATACTAGTTTACCCATTTGTAAAATTGAGTCTTGACCAGTTTGGTTGGCTTGCTCAAAGACACACAGCTAATCAGGGGAAAAATTTTGATGTGGGAATTTCAAATCCTTTTCCTAAGCAACATTTGCCAGGGAGCCACAAAACACTAACCAATATGAGCTAACACTAACCAGTATGCAGCTTACTTATGGTGACTTTCTCATGGCTAGAGAGGCCAAAGCCTGCCTGGACCTGGTTTTTAATCAACTTACAACCTACACTACAGTTTCTGGAATTAAAACCATAACAAATAAATTTCATATTTTCATAAAATGAGAACAGAGTTTCACTTTCTAATAGTTCTACAGGTTAAAGTAGAGGTGATTCACAAGGATGGCCAACAAGTCATTTTGTCATTACAACGGTGGCCATGGACAGTTTGATTGCACGGGTGTTCTTAGCCATAAGCCCAATAAATGACTAACTATGACTGACAGTCACTCTCGTGGTGGTCTCTAAAGGTTTATTGGCATGATAGAAGGAGAAATTTTCACTGCTGCTACACTTCATGATGTACAGAGCACACACATGAATAAATAACACCTGTTCTCAGGACTTTAAACTAGGCACCTTACAAGAACACTAGAAGTATTCCCATCCGAAGTTCAGAACTGGGTCTGCTTTTATTTCATAGAGTGACTGAGCAAGACAGAATGTTCCTCATTATGTGCTGCTTATAGTTGTACAGTATATCCACTATTTGGTGGTAGCATTAGAGTTGCATTTCTCTAACAGTAAGAGTGAAAAATATTATTTCTAAATAATTATTTCTTCCCCTTTCTCTGAGAAGATCCTGCCTGTTTGGGAGTTTTTCCAGCTCCCCCTTCCTGACTGGCATCCTTCCACAGTTTTAAACTAACAATACACATCTCCCCTAAGTCCACATTAAACGCTGATGTCAGTCAGGAGATCTGGCTTCTCGTCCTGACTGCAATTGGCTCAAAGAGCCATCCCCAGTGTGTCACTTCACACTACTTAGCTTCTAAACCTGTTGTACACAAGTGTTACAGTGACGTCTGTATGATTTTAAATGCACTCGGAAACCTTCCACATGCTTCTATAGGACTGGGAGGAATAGTGGTCTTGTGAAGACATTGAATTAGGAGATAGAGTAACAGTGACTGAATTCCAGCTTCTGCTGTTAACGTGACTTTCAGGCATGCTACATCACTGCTCTCTCTGCTTTAGTTCATCTGTTAAACAGAGATGATATCTGCCAGTCTTGAAGGAAGAAGGACTGAGCACTTTTTGGCATTTGGGAAACAGCTGGCAGCTATGCTTAAGTATTCAGATATAAAAACCATTTGGTAATGCATTAAATTCCTCAGTGTAAATGAAATGGTCATTGTGTTGCTCACCTCTAAAAAAGATAGATTTAGTAATGTAGTAGGAACAATAACTGCATTCATTTTTCAGGATGTCCAACTTTCTAAAAACAGAACCTCTGTATTTTTCTATTTTAAGTTTGGCTTGTGCAAATAACTGTCTCTCCAAAAATACTATATATCCATTTTGGGTAAATGGAAAAATTCAGGGCCACGGAATAACATCTGTATTGCATAAACAGTAAGTAGCACTTGACACCATCTTATCTAAGTGTATGATCTTTCAAAAAACAAAACAAAATCCTTATTGCTACTAACTGTTCCATGTTATCATGGAAAATATTAGCAAGATATTTGTGGCTGTTTTTAAAATAGTAGCAATTAAAATACTTCAAAGCCACAACTTAAAGCTTACATCGTCAGAAAGATGATCTTTCAGTTTTACAGATGGCCTTCATAAATTTACACATACACAAATACCCCCATTATTTCTCCTCCAGCTAAGCTCTCTCAATTAAAAGAAACCATTTGGAGATAAGGAAAGAGATGTAGGACATAAGGAAATATTAAGAAGAAGGGGGGCTGCAGTCAACCTTCTCTCTCAAGAGAGTAATATTTTCTGACTCATTCTCCTCTGATTTCAGCTTTCTTTAGGTTTAATGGCTGCAAATATTTTTGAGAGTCTTCACAGTATGTCAGCGCTGAATGAAGTCCCACAAGAAGGTAACCCTTATATTAAGGGTATAGCCACAACTGTATTACCTGAGAACTGGCCTCTCCTGTTGCTTTTGTGTTAATTCTGGTGGTGGTTTTACAGCAGACTCCACTCCCTTTTGAAGCTTCTTCCTCTGAATTGTACTTAAACATGTTTCAGCAGCTATTCTTTTCATGAATTATATATCCTTTGCCCATATTCACTGTTAAAAGTTTCATTTATCTCTTTTTTCCTTGGACACAAGAAAGTCTTCGTAAATTCAGTTGAAAGAATGCAAGAAAAGAACACGCCTGCCAGTAATTACCAGTATCCATTATTTAGTCTTTGTTTAAAAACACCCACAATTTTTATCCTTTATTACTTAGTTTTCATCATTCATTAGCATTTCCTTGAGTCTTGTCTCATCCCTTCCCATTCCAAGTAGTATGCTAGATGGTTTCTACTTCATCAGAAGAAAAAGACAGGAAGTAACTAACCAGTGTGAGAGTACTATTTGTCATGTGAATTCAAAATGTAATAATGTTTTGGTTCTTAGATACAGTTGCATTAAAAGATCTCAAAACAAAGGTGCCTATTTAAGGAAACCCGAGACTTTTATGGCACCTCCATATGTGCAAGATGCAACAAATTACTCAGCTGGATATGCTGAAGGAAAAGAGTAACGAATCCTCTGAATTTCATCCTATCCAAAGACACAAGCGAGCCTGACTAGCTGACCTCTGAAAAGATACCGTGGTGAAGAAAACAGTGAGTTTTATTACTTCTTTTGATTAAATTATAAGCAAACTCCTTTTTTTTTTCTCAATACAAAATAAAATAAAAGATTAATCACAAAACCCAACTACCTTACCAAACAAGATCTGCATCAGCCTGCTGATGAGAGACAACAGCAAGACCTGACAGCTACCCACTGACTGGCAGTGGCTGCCCCCTTAACACAAAGTGCATAGGAGCCCACTGCCCTGAGCTGCACATCCACGCTGAAGATGAAATCCAGCTCTCACCAAAGAAAATGGAATGACATTCTTGGTGGTTTCCAGATACTCAGTGGAAACAGAAATGACAATTTTTGGGGTAATCTTCTTTGTACTGTTAGTGAGCTAAGAGTGTAGAGTGAAGTGTTTTGGCTATCTGCTAACCAGCAGCAAATATGAAGAATGCAAGACACTGGGCCGGTGCCCAGAGATAAGATGTGATTTGCTCCCCATGTGGCAGACAGAAGAGAAAAATTCCTCACCAGAGCGCTGGGCATTGACTCAGCATCAGAGCCCTTTCCAACCTCTCTTGTAGGTTTTAGCTTACATATGATTGTCTTTTCAGTCACAAAATTTGTAACTGCTAAACTGCTCTGATTCAAGTGACATTAGCATTTCCCACTCCGGAATGAAAGGTGGCATTGGTTATGGGTTAGCTGTCCTCTTCCCTATCCGCAGTATTCATCCTCTCTCGAACAGAGTGTCAGAGCATAAGAGGGTTACCATCTGCTGAGGCTTATTTGGGATCCTGCATCTCAGTGAGAGGACAGAGGGACGGAGTGGTCTGTGAAGGCAAAGGTGATCCTACACCATGTAGGAGAGAAGCACAAGAGCCCAAGGGCTCAGCAAGCAGTGGAATGAAGTCCTCCTTGGGCAAGTGCTGTCCTGCAGGCAAGGTAAGATCAACTAGAGTGAGGTCATGAGAGTATGAGATGATAAAACTCATGAGGCTGAAGTAGCTCTCCTAGTTGCTACCATTATCTTAAGATTCTTCCCAGTGGGCCTGTTTTGGACAAAGAAGTGTTCAGATGTTCTTTTTCCCTTGGAAAATGTCTATCTAGAGAAAATGGATTGTTTTTCTTATGCCCTATTATAAGGCAGTTCTGAGAGAGAGCAGACGCTAGGCTGACCAGTCAGGTATCTTGAATGGAATGGATCATCTCTTACCATTTGATTTGGAAAGTTCAGTGTAGAAACGTTTTGGTGAAGTTCTTATTCAAACAAGGGACTGGAGAAAATACTACTCATGGGATGCGGAACCCATCATCCCGTAAGGGGCCTCTTTCTGCATGAGGATCAGTGTTACAGAGAATCTAAAACCAGAGAAAAGTAGCTTTACCTTCAACACCTGAAGTGGGCTACAGGAGGAGAAGCTGATAAGAAGACACTTTTAGAGGTACAGTATCTGACCAACAAACATGATGCACACCAAAGGTACCCACAAAGTCCAGATACAGAAGGGAAGCAACATACAGAGAAAGAGATACAGGTATCCAAGGCTTAACATAATCAGTGTAACAATAAACACAACCTAGCTTTAGTGTCCTAGTGCCCATTCATAAACATCAAGCCCATCTGATGCAAAACACTCATCTGGACTGAAATCATCCTGCCACTTCAAACACTTCCAAAACCATTCATGAGTAAACTTTGGATTGGCAAGTTTTATGCTGGATTGAGTATTTTTTTGTCTTCCCACAGACAGCAAAAAAAAGCTTAAAGCTGTCAGGAACTTTGCCATGGGTTCTAACTAGTTCTGCTCAAGCATGAACATCTGTCTGCATTCAAGCAAGATCAAATGTGCACTGCTGAGCGATCCAACTGTGATCAACTGATCAGATCTCTATAAATAAGCAAAAAACCACAGCCTGAATCTGCAGATAAATCCAGGCAGACTTGTGAAGAGATCACTTTGATCTGAATAGTTGGATGTAAAAAAACCAGAAGGACAATGTAGCAAATGAGCAACAGGGGAAACTCAGTGCATAGCGGGGAATTGCTACACAGAGATATCAAAGATTCCCTGCATTTAATCTGTTTTGCAACAAAGGGTTTTCTGGCAGCTGTGAAAACTGGAGCAGGTAGAACGGAGCACAGGCAGAGCAAACAGGCAAACTGCAGAAGCAGATTACAGAGCTCAAAACAAATGGAGATGCTCCCAGTGTGCAGTGACAGAGACACAGGTCAAGCCCTTGAGATCATCCACTAGGTCTTGACTGTGCCTGAAACAGTTGGAAATCTCCTGTTTTTCTCCCTGCAGGGCTACATTTTTTGTTCACCAAGCTGAGGGACAACTACCTGAGTTCTCCAGGCTACTGAGCCGGCTCTGGGAAAGAGAGCAGCAGCTGCCACAGGGATGACACACACCTGCACACACACCCTGACACAACTGGATAAAACATAAAATATTAATGATGCAAGACTGAGTATTTTAAAAATCCCCCTGACAATGGGATGTGAAGGATGTGAGAATTAAATGGGAACTAATGTCCCCTGGCACTAGATATATGGCCATGGAAGGACTTCGCATCCTTTTCCTCCAGCCTCCTTGCAGGATGCACTGAAAGGTCTCAGGAGTAAAAAAACTCTCAAAGTTTAAGAAGTATTTTCTGAAACGCAATTAATTAAAGTTTATACTTAAAGTGTTCCTTGATCTTGAAACTTATATGGTTAACCCAAGTTAGTCAGATGGGAAGAAAGACACTTCATTTGAAAATATGCCTCATTTCCTTTGTGGAGAAGCATGACCTCACAATGGAAAAAAAGATTAAATACTAAGCACTTCTACTTGAAATAATGGATAAGTTATGCAGTTTTAAAAGTCTAGGAAGTGTTGAGGAAAGCCAGACTATGAATAGAAAATGACAACTCTCACTTGACTGGTTAAAATCAAAACATAATTATAAAATTTATCAATTCCCCATGTGCTATGGGAGATACATACACTGTGATGCCTATTTCCATTACATAGGACTTCATGTTAGTTAAGATGTCCATATTCACTTTATCCTATTAGAATGCTCTAGTAATGAATAACATAAAATAAGCAATTTTGTAAGCCTAATTTTACAGTTATAGCCTAGCCCTTTGTTCACATAATTAACTATAAAAAAAAAAATAGTCCCACTGCCCTAAGCATATTATTTTGTGTACTTCAGTTGCAACAGTAGGAGACTAGGAAAGTATATTGAGTTCCACAGTATGAAGAACCATGAAAAGTACCCAGTCTTCTCACTTCTCCACAATTTACTTAATAAATCTATTTCTAACAGCATTGATTTCTCATAAGTGAATTCAGCCTCAATCCCCATAGACAGTACACACATTCTACAGGACTGTTCAGATACTCTAAAGCAACATCCATTACAGTAAACCGAAAAAAATCAACAGTTAGAATAAAACTTTAAGTGTTAACCATTCCACTCCCAACCTATGACATTCTTGGTTTTGCTGGAAATAGCTTAACAATAAAAAAACAGCAGTTCAGGCTTATCTCTCAGTAGGTATAGGGTCCAGAACTTACCTACAGTCAATGGAGCTAGATTGCAATTTACATATGATGAGTATCTGGGTGTAAAAGCTATTCATTATCCAATCCTGCCCCCACTAAAAATCACAGACCAAGTTGCTACTATATCCTTACACATCTTAAACGTAGATAAAAAGAGGAAACAAATACCATATTGTCCTGTTCTTTTCCAGAATCAAGCTGAAGAAATTTTAATTTCTGTAACGTTGCCCTCATATCATAAGCCTCTGCTCCAGTGCTCCTGGACAAAATGCCGGTGGGAGAACTGCAACAGCCTGCTGAGAACTACAGCAGCCCCTTGCAGCCGATTAAGAACGGCATTCGACAACCCGCCCGGCTCTTGCTCCGCACCGCTTCTCATCACCAGCCTTCCGTTTGATTACAAGCTGCAGCACAGTCCTTCCCTAGGTATTTCCTGTGTGATACGCAATTGAGAATACCACTGGAACCTACTAATATAATAATTTGCATTACAGTAATTTTGTATGGTGCATATAGATCTGCCTTTTTATTAAATTATCTGCAGTTTTTATTTTGCTGTGTTGTGCTGTTAATCATACTCCTTCTCAGCTGTTTTGAAAGTGGAAAATTTTATCAACAGTGTTCCCTTGCACACACTTATAACTTACTGTTTCTTATCTCTCCCCTTTCTACCCTCTTCTCAAGGCTTATTAACCCATCAAGTGTATCTTTGGCAAGGATGTGGACTCTTTCGCTCTTGTGATTTTATATATTTTTGGCTAAGTCATATTGTCTTTCAATTACAGCAAAAGCCACAAAATGGCAATAAACCACCTTTAAAACCAAGATTCCAATGCTGTCATTACCGATCTGAAAAAACACTTTCCCCACAATTCAGTTACCTTTCCATTCAGAAGTTTGCAGCTCCTGGTTTCATTACAAACAACATTTCACATTTAGTTAAGTCAATTACATTTTGACTCCTAAAAAAACACTAGAAAATATTTGTGAAATATAACACACAATACAGAGACTTTTAAAATATAACATCAGGATTTGTCCTTATGGCTCTTTTGTGGTTTTGATAAAGCTGCATCGCTTCAAAGGGATCAGGATATATTACTGTAAGACACCACTGCACATTTCAGCCACATGTGCTGACTGCGCTTCCGTTCCTCTGCCAGAACAATGGAAGCCTTCGTGCGCTGAGTCAGCTATCCCACAGCCACCGATCCACACAGACCAAATGCATTCCCTCACTACAGGTTTCTTTAACCACGTCTTATCACCGAGAATTCTAGACAGCCGTGCCATTTCACATAAGACTCATGGAGTGGGTAAAATTTGGGAAATGTGTACATATTTTCAAGAATAAAGCCCAAAATATTATTTGATGTGGCATACTACTGAAATAAATAAGTAAGTAAAGTTACAATAAAATAATCATGGGCTGATTCTGCCATTTCCTCCCTCCTGGGTATTCCCAGTACCAATAGGGAATTCTGGCATTCCAGGAGAAACCTGCATACAGCTGGATGGATGGGCTGGACAGCTGAACTCTTCACTTAAGTGATCTGGTAAGTTCAGATACCACTGCAACTTGTGAGTCTGAGCTCACATACTTGAATGTGTTCACAGGCACAAAGACCCAAATGAATCAGTGAGCCTCAGAAGGTAGCTGAGCAGGGTCTTTTACCCGAGGGTGTAATAAATTCTCAAGTCTCCTGTTGGTTTCAATCGTAATTTACGAGTAGAACGTAGGCCAGCCTTAATTCATTTTCTTAGTTTGTTTCTAATGTGCAAAAAGCTGTAATATACTGCCAAACACTAACAGCTTAAAAAAATAAGAATCAAGTATTACATTCTGTCATTGTAGGTCCATAATGTCATCCCCATACATGTGCTTTGATTTCACTCACAACCCAGTTGGGACTGAACTCCAGTTAAGAGTATCGCCTGGAAGTCTAATTCAGCTGAGGTCTCAAGCTGGCATCAAGACTTCCAGAACAGACTGACATGCCTGTGCATATGCGTATGTGTAAAAGTCAGGTCACTGAGGGTTATCCAGGTAAGGAAAATTTGTCACATACGTAGTTTTTATATGGCTTGTTGGAAGTGCACAGTCTCAAAGTGTGTGAAGGGATTTATCTCGAGACCTTGACAGTTTGTATTCTGTGACTTTAACAAGAAAGGTACCTATAAATCAGAAACCTATGTTTTGTTTGTTTGAGGTTCCTGGGAACTTTTAGGACACTTCCAATCCTAGCTTGCATATGGATAGTCTATTAAAACACAAAAACTGAAACAGAGGGGAAAAAAAAGACTTCATTTTAAAAGAAAACTTGAAGCATGCCTTCTGCAGTACACAACGTACCTGCAGACTGCCCACTGAAAATCTCTTCCCAGTAAAACGGAAGCCTGCACACAAACAATGTATGCACTCTGAGGTTTGTTGTCCCCTAGATGTATCTAGTTCATTATGGAGTTAATAACATACATGTAAAGATTATTCTGAGGTCCTCCAAGGTTCTAGAAGAGAAATTTTGGTCCTTGTCATATTATATCAAGCTCAGAACATGACGCAGAGCTAATGTTTTCACATCTATCAGATATTCTGCTGAGGGGAACTGAGACATCCCAGAACAGCAGCTGATGCCAAACACCAACCCTAGTTAAGCACATACCTTGTTTTGTGAATTTTAATTCCTAAGAATAAACTCCAGGAACACTAGTATTTCAGCTGTAGAGACAGCACCTTTACTTACTATGGGTTCTTCTACTAGCTCACTGCATAGTAAAATATCAACTCATTACAATACCTTTACAGGCATTTATTGGGAAAAAAACCCCAGAAGGAGAACCCAAACAGAACTTCAAAAGGACAATTTGGGAAAAAAAAAAGTAAAATGGGAATGATGGCACCGAAATTCTTATCTAAAGCCCACCAGGGTCTTTTAATTGATTTCAACCAGTTTTAGATTAAGCCTTCAGTACCTTTAAAATAAGGTGAGGAATTCCCCCGCGGGTGGAAAGCAATAGCGGGAGAGGCGAAAAGTATCACAGCGATGGCAGTATCTTACATTTGCTCTGGACAGCCACTAAGTGGCACTTAAACACCTCATCTTAAACCATGGAGAACCTGCAAACTGTTGTGAAGGGAGTGGGGGCAAAAAAGGAGTTAGGCACTCTGGGGACTAATCCCTTTTAAGAACAATGAAGTTCTCTTCCTGCAATTACAGAAACTTTCTAAGGACCTGACTATGTATGAAAATGTTACCGGCAGAAATGCCGTACACTGCTCCGCAGAAGCAGAAATAACTGCACAGAGCTCCACAGAAGCAACTGCTTCCTCTCCTAAATCCGGATCCCGCTTTGGGAATTGGAGTGCCTCATTCCAGTAGGTCATTACCCACTATTGTGCCATTTTGAAACATGCACTTCAACCAGGAAAATGAAAGTGTCTCATTGCTGCTGGACTGCAGGTCAAAATAAAGCAGTCCTAACGTCTTAACACAACTTCTAGAAATGCCTCCGAGTTAGTTTCAATTAGAGATCTCTGCAGGGACCAGTTTGCTCTTCTTAAGACTTTAGTACATTATTGCTTCCTAGACATATGTCATACTTTCATTTGCATTTTTAATCAAAGAAAGAGACCCAATCTTCCTAATAGTGGTGTTGAATCAACTATGTTAATCATCCTGAATATGTTAACGCATTATAGTTATCATTTTCCTTTTTATCTGGTTTTAAAAGTGCTTTTGTTTCATTAAAAATCTTTCTAAATGAATTAATTACAGAAATCGGAAACCATTTTTTCCTATATGAACAACATAACTGTCATTGGAAAAAAAAATTGAAGATAAAAACAAGCAGAATAATATATTTAGGTATTCTAGACGATAACCAAGCAAGTATCTACAAGCATATTCAGTGTCATTATTGCAAGTATTTCTGTTGTCTTCAGTGGAACGAGCCTGAACATAAAGGGCATACAGGTTTTCAAAGACTCAGAAGCAAGATTTATGTACAATTTGCTTTTTAGACTCTCAAACACCTCCATTTCAGTTAGGCACAGGTTTAGATGTAAAACACACCACCTGATATTAGCTGCAAGCTCTAGGTTTCACCTTTGTGCCAAATGTGGCCTCCAGAAATCTCAAAGTAAGAGTTACGAATTTTACCCTTTATTCTCTCTTCCTGTGAAAGTTCTTTACGTTATGATTAGAAGCACAGCATATAAGCAACAAAGCAACTCAACAAGCCACAGTACATTGTGATTACTAAGAATACAATTTTTAAGCACATTCTGCACGTGTGAAACTAGTTTTGTGGGGTTCTTTTAAAGGCTGAAACAAGAAGCTTGCAAATGAAAAGCATTCCATCAGTTATGTAGAAGGATCAAACTTAACCCAATGCAAGAGGAATTACCAGCAGTGAAGCTGTTTTTATGACCAGCAATAGGTCTCAGTTACTGTCACTCTGGGAAAAGTGGGGGGAGGGTGGGAAAGAAAGGAGAAGTCTGTATCAACCAGCAGTTTCATACAAAGGACAAACCAAGTATAAACTGGCATTATCCACTCAATCCTTGTATCAGATCCTCGACGATCAACATTTAGGGCAGACACACATATCCATTTAAGCCTGTATTTGTGCAGTCACACAAATCATTCTTTAGGAAAATATTTCCCACAGCCCTTCCCATAACTTGATGTCCACAGAGAGGGTAAAAAAACAAAAATATAGAACAACTGTGTCTACACCAGGCAAGGGAAAGCACTGATTTTACGACAGCGATTTGTTACCATTATTCACTTTGACATGTAACAGGATGGGAGATTGTGCTGCTAAAGTAAATATAGTGGTTATATATGCCTCCTCTGCTTTGGTTTTCTGCTCCACTACAGCCAAAGAACCCACATCTGATGACTTTGAGGGCACAGCATAAATGTCAGCCCAACGCAGGCAAAACTCTAAATGAAAAGCCGATTGCATGGAAAAACAAGGAGCTATTTCAGGCAGGTGATTTACTCGGTATCATAATTTATGAATTGACATCTTCATATTTTAATGTGAATGGCTTGAATTTGTTCATTAGGACCATTTTAGAATCTGAAAAAAACAAAACAAAACAAAAAACCAATTGCCTGAACAGGAATGTCCTTGTCTAAGTAACTCCAAGTGAGCTAAAGCCCAGGCTCTTCAGAGAAACTTGTGAAGCAAATAGAAAGCTTTTGGTTATACTAGTCTTGAGGAAAGATCACTGAAGTAGGACCCAGTCTTACAGTCTGATTCGTGCCAGAACCACTCTTGAGTCTGTCTGGAGAGATTTTACCTACAAGACAGATGTGGCCTTTGCTTATTCATATATTTGACAAAAGCTATCTTCGCACATGTTTAAAAACAGATTGTACACACTTTGAACGTTCTCTTTCACTAACTAAATTACACAGTCCTCAATATGTTATTGTACTGTGTGCCACAAAAACTAACACTAGTAAGACTGATTTTTTATAAAAACTCTTCTTTTTCAAAGCAGGGTTTTTTTCCCCTCTAAAATATACTTTCTAGTTTTAAATTGCATACCACTATAATTGCTCCATGTACCCACAAAATTAATTTAAAAACATCACAACTGTGCTTATTTTATTTCCCTGAAAATTAATTAATTAAATGAAAAATAAAAACCATCTACTGAGTCTACATTAGACTTTCTGACTTGTGTGTAGACATCAATAAGGCAGCATTCTTCCAAACGTCCTCTAGTCAAATTAACTTCAGCAAGTCACAGCAGTGGGTTTCTGCAGGAAGTACACTGAAGTTCCTTTATCATTAATTATTCTACTTTGTAGTATTGTACATTCAGCTTAATATTCAATCTTGCTCCAAATCAAACAGTATTTTCTGAACTCTTAATTCTGTATATGCAACCTGGGTTTCTAGACTTATTCTCTTTTCCAGTCAGAATTTTTCCACGGGTGCAACTCATACTTCATTTTATTTGCCCAGAATCTTCTGCTGGCTGTGAGTTGGTTTGAAGCTCTAGGCCTGACTAGGCTGCAAGGCAATGAGGAGACCCATTCACTTACTTTGTGTGTATCACATTGAACACCTTTGCAGAAAGCAGACTTTACTACACTACAGTAAGGTGAGCTGAATAACTTCGCTGTTACCTATTTTGTTATTGTTACTGCTTGTGAAGCTGGGGAATTTAACATGTTTAGTGCTGGGGTAACTCGTGGATAAACACAGCCTCTCAACTGAAGACCTACATTGTACTTTGGGAACTCTGTGGCTTCAACAAATTCTCAAATTTTTGCATTCATCTTCCACACTAAGTTACCTTCAAGCTTTTCAATCAAAATTTGAAGACTACAGCATCACCAACTCATGCAAAGTTTAGGAAATTTGTCACAGAGGGTTAACTTACTTCTCGGTGAGGGTATTGCTTTGCTGAGCAATAATCTCAAAGGTCAGCAATCCAATTTCTGGAATAATGAAATTATTCCAGCTGAGAAAATGAAATAAATAAAGCACAGGATGAGTACCACAAAGTTAGTCCCAGAGTGAGGTTGAAGCCACAAAAATGAAAAAATTGTCACATGACAGTATTTCACAACACATTCAACCCCTCAGGGGCATGTTCACTAGTAATTTTAAGACAATTAGATGTAAATCATGGAAATGTACTAAAAGCTTTCCATTCCCATCACCTTAACAGCAGCAGACACAAGACTGTAAGAAGATATTTACCAGCATGCAGATTGTTCCCATCCTGTTTATGTCTCCTCAGAGCAAGGCTACTCTACCTTGGGACTTACTGGGCAGGTACACAGTGATTTCTTCTCACACAATGCTGGCAGGACAGACTTCAAAGTCTGTGACTCTTCATCTTTGTGGCTCTGTGTACAGAGGCCAAGTAAGCCTGCAAGTCTCCCTGTGCACCTCCATCCTTATAGCCCTACTTTTAGGATCTATGTCACTACACAAAGAAAAAATATCAGGTTTCCTGCTGCACAGCCCAGTCCCTTTGGAGTACCTCTCGTGCCGCACTCCACTTCCACCATCTGCTTGTGAAATCACCAGGAAAAAATTTGTCCCAAATTACTTTATGTTCACATTTTAGTTTCCAAATTTACATCAACTTGGAATCTGACAAAACACCTAAGGTGATCTAGTGAGTGCACCAAGTTGGTTTGCAGCAGAATGTGATTCAATTTTTTTTACCTTAGCCCCTAAAGCAGCTCAACACAGAGCTGGACAAACACCAATGCCAGGACAAGGGAAAACATTGAGAATGTACGTCATGGGATGGATCAGAAGAGAAAGGAGTAACAGAACTGGCTCTTTTGACAGAAGACAGCTATTAGATCATCAGATATTACACTTGAACTAAAACTCCAAGGTAGTTTAAGACTGACTGAATTAGAGATCTGAGGTACTGCTCTAGATAGTGTGGCCTTGCTTGTCCCTGCCTTTCCCAAGGGTGCTCATGAAACTGTTCTGTGATCAAGTTAGCATGCTAATTTAATTGAAACTGCTTCACTTTTCCTTTTGTGATATTTAAATTGCTCTGAACTGAGTGATACCACAGCGTAATACGACAGTAGGGGAAAAGGTGGGAATGTGCAAGTCAGCAACCAAGGGAGTGCAAGGCCACCAGACGAAAGCTGGACTCAGAGTAGGTTAAGATGTTAAGAGTGAGCCTCTTTGGAGATATGTAAAGCAGTTCTTCTCTATGTGAAGAGGAAGTTTCTGAAGGAAACTACCGTAACTCTGGAAGATGCCTGGATATTACGGCTCCAGTTATCTGAACTGGACTTCATAGGCCACAAGCATCAGACCTTGTAAGACAAAAGGAATGGTTAATAGTCAGATGAGAAGCCATCACAAATCTGCTAACTGTGTTTTAGCCTTAGTTCCACTGTTTTGTATTTCTGCTACAATTCCCATCAGAAAAAGTGAAGAAACAATAAATAATCTTGGCACAAACTCTGGCTCTAAAATAAAATGCACATGACAACACAAGTAACAAACAGCTACTTTCAATATTATTTAAGTTGAAAACTACACTAACAATGTCATCTGATACAGAATACTACACTGTTGAAATCACAGTAAGAGTTCTTGTTAGCCATTCCTTAGCAGAAATTTCTGTATGATTTAGGAGGCTGAAGAATCACAAGAAAATATAATTTTTTATGTTACTGCTCCTGTAAGAGTGGGAATAGGCATCTCTTTTTACAAACCATGTGATTAATTTCATCTTCCCTGGTAAGACATTATCTCTGACTTTAAGTCAGGAAACAGCACTGGTATTGCACAAATTACTTCCTCCATGTGGCAATCACACATGAGGTTGAGGGAAATCACACAATATTTCTTATAAAATGACGGTGAACACAGGAGCACTTAGCTGAGCCAGGATGTCATAAAGTCACTCTAGGGTCTGACAAGAGCCCCATAAAGGCTTGGGATAATGCTGCTAGGGACAGGGTCATTGGCCACTAAAGCTCCCTGAACAAAAAGTGCACATAGATGAATCCTTTGAACAGAACCCGGGATAGAGCTGGTGTAGTCACAGTTATGCTCTAGGTTCAGGACAAGTATAAAGCCTAATTAATGGTGAGAGTGTCCAAAGCACAACTGGCTGTTTGCATGACATAGGACGCTCTATTAAGATTTATACAGCTAAACGTTGACCTGCTATATATTTCAGACTATGTATGTGCACAAATATGTATTTGATTTTTCATTTGTTCTGTTGGATTTTTTTCCTCCTGTTTTTTACATTAATTTATCCAGTTAGCATTTGGGAGACAGGGGAGTCTTCCTAAACCAGAAAGCAGTGCTAGCAGTTTGCAATTACATAGATTTCATAAAAAAAAGTAAAGGTGCATATGAATAGGAGGCAGAAAACAGCCAAATTAAGCTCTCAGTGCACTGAAATAAGTCCAGTTATCTCATTTTGTCTCAGTGTTCTATGCTTTTCTGCAAAAGAAGAGCCACATTTTCATCTCCCTAGATTCATCAAGCAGTAAAATACAGTAGAAAAAGATCACCTTTATCTTTAAAAGTATCTTGCCTGAATTCTTTTAAGAAAGGGAAATAGTGCTATTAAAAATGAGACACTTAGTGAGGCCATATCTTAGAGTCTAATGTAAAAACAAGTTGTGTAAGAATCCTCAGTCACGAAGCTAAGCCTCACAACAAATGCTTTGGAGTTCACTGGGCCTCTGCCATTCCTTTTATAGATGAATAATGTGAAGTTCACTCACACCACCAGCTCTGTGCAGCCTCACAGAGAGCTAAGTGTTGATTATCTGAAACCAGCTTCTCCAGCACATAATCAGATCACAAACAACAAGCATTCCAGGTAATACAGCATGATCTACTTAAGTGCATAAGCTATTGTAACTCATAAAAGTAGGTGAAGGTTGTTTAAAAATGTAGTAAGTGTTAAAGCAATTGGTGGACCAAAAAAATTAAGACCTCTGACAAAAGGCGAGGTCACTGTTGTAACCAAACAGCTCAACAACAGGGCAAGTGCTACATTTCAAAAAGTGCCCCAGTGTAAGGAGATGGGGCTTATCTGTGTCTGCTATGGGGCAGATTTGGCACAAGCAAAGTCAATGAGCAGGCTCAGGTCTCGAGCAGGTGTCCCAGGCCACTGCAGACACACAGGCACTGCAACTCTCATGGCAACATTCCTGCAGCTGCCAGAAGCCCAGTTCCTGGGCCAAAAGCTGTTCCTGATTTATGATACTACAGAACAAAGATTCAGAGGAAGCAAGTAGGCTTGTGCATGTCTTGTGCAGCTGTGACCCTGCTTAAACCACCAGCAATCTTTCTCTATAAAACAGAAAAGAACACTTCTATCCAGTGTTTTGCTATTATAGCATTAACTACTCTGGTAAACAGAAGCATATATTACAGGCTGTTATGACAACTTGTGTCCAGACTCTTGGGGGGGGCAGAGGGGAAGAAAAAAAATAAAAATAACTAAATTTAACCCTTTCAAAATCCCAACTGAAACTTTTACATTTCTTCATACTCTAGTTCTGCATCAGTCACTGATAATGTCACAGAAATATTTCTCCTTACAAGACATCAGGTTCAAGTTTCCAGGCTCTCCCTCAAATCCTCTAAACTTCCAGTTCATATCACAGAAAGAAAAAAGGAGAAACTTTCAAACATTCTGAGCATCTGCTTCACTACAGAAAAGTGACAGTGCTGTCTGTTGACTTTTACTCTACATACAGGAATTAATTTTACCCTGTGACCAGGAAGAACAGGTGGATGAGGCACTCTACAGACAGCTAGATGTGGCCTCACATTTGCAGACCCTGATCCTAATGAGGGACTTCAACCACCCAAGTATCTGCTGGAGGAACAACACAGCAGGGCATAGTCAATCCAGCAAGTTCCCAAACAGCATTGATGACAACTTGCTGACCCAAGTGACAGAGGAGGTGATGAGGAGAGGTGCTCTGCTGGACCTCATACTTACCAACATGGAAGGGCTTGTTGGGGATATGAAGGTCGAAGGCAGCCTTGGCTGCAGTGACCATGAGATGGTGGAGTTCAGGACCCTGAGAAGGAGGGCAAAAGCAAGATTACAACTCTGGACTTCAGAAAAGTAGATTTTGGCCTCTTCTGGGGTCTACTTGAAAAAGTACCATGGAATAAAGGCCCTGGAGGGAAGAGGGTCCAAGAAAGCTCGTTGTTATTCAAAGACCACCTCCTTCAAGCTCAAAAGCAGTCCATCCATATGGTCAAGAAGAAGATACCTGCATGGGCGAACAAGGAGTTCCTAGCAAAACTCAGATCTAAAAAGGGAGAATACAGAGGGTGGAAGCAGGGGCAGGGACAGGTAGCCTGGGAGGAATATATAGACACTGTCCAAGCAGGCAGAGACATGGTTAGGAAAGCCAAAGCTCACCTGGAGTTGAACCTGGCAAGGGATATCAAAGGCAATGAGAAGGGCTTCTATAGCTGCATAGGTGACAAAAGCAAGAGTAGGGAAAATGTGGGCCTGCTGCTGAATGGAGCACAGGACATGGAAAAGGCTGAGAGACTGAATGGCTTCTTTGGCTCAGACTTCTGTGAAACCATTAAGTTTAGAACCTTTATTCTTTATTTACAATAAATATAAAAGTATAATGAAGGACAGTATAACTTTAACTTGCCTTAAATCTAAACTAGCCCAGGGCATTATCAGATAAACTAGTGACCAGTATTCCATTTGCCAGCCAAAACATCCATCAAATAAGATGAAACATACCCAAGGAAAAAAAAAGTCATTTGATATATCAAAGAATGATCAACATAATGGCACATAGAATTACTTTTCCAAATGGAAAATAAGAACAGAAATTACTCTGTAATGTTTTGGCTACTTTGTAGCTGCTGAAGAGTGATATCCTGTGACAGTAGGCCATTAGCTTCTCACTCTCTCTTTCATTCCTTGGAGTGAACTAGGTACTAAAGCAAGGTGTCCTACAAAAGAAGAGCAGTGCTGTGTTTGTGGAGAATGAGCTCATGAAGGAAACAGCACACCTCACCTTTCAAACTACCACATCTCAAGTGTAGGACAAAACCACCAATAATTTTTAATGCACATATTTTTCAACAACAACAATGATGTCAATAGCGTCACATTTCTGTAGAATGTAAGCAAATGTCAGACCAGAGGCTGCTGGGAAGATATGTAGGCTGGTAGTATGTGCATTTTCATTTAAGCCATCACACTCCTACAATACCCAAGCACTCTGGCCAAGCTGTTCAACAAGGCTGCATTCTTATGATGAAGGTACTATCCTGCAACCAAAGATTTATTGGAGAGTTAATTTTTCCTCAGCTTCCACCACCATCACTCAACACAGTATGCATAATCCCCATCTATGACCTACCAGTAGTCTTCATAAGCTCCCTGTAGGTAATATAATTGAATCCAGCTCCATTCCTGAGCACCTAACAAAGAATATGCATTAATGCTTCAGCCCCACCCTCAGGCAGAAATCACTCAGTCATGAGGCCCCACCAGAACCTCCACGGGATGAGGGTGAAGAGATAAGAAACTCCACCATCTGTAACTAGTGGAAACTTACTGAGGTTACACATGATGAAGGAAGGAAGGCTCCAGATCCCATATCTGATAGATCCACTTAGAAAGGGAACTCTCTTCCATAAGGGAAGCTCCACCTAGGTAGTGTAACCTGTCCTTTTAGTACTAAGTGGAGTGGAATGATCTCTATACGCACATGCTTGTTTTCAACAACTGTGCCAAGGAGCAGTTTGCCAGGAAAGCTTCTCTCATCCTTCCCAACTTACTGCTATACCAGCAAGGAAAGTGAGCCATATACTGCCATAATGATGCAATGGAAATAACTACAAAATCCCACAAAGACCACAACAGGGCACTGCCTTTTATTTCACTTCTAAAGAGGAGCAGAACAAAGAATTCCTTGCAAATAATCCTGACAATATTTAGTATTAATTACCTGTCTACTGATTTCTTCTCTAACATGGATATGTTGCTAATGGAGCAACAATGAACCTAACAGCCCTGTATTCATATCCAGGAAAACCACTGCATGAGTTCCCACACCCGCATCAATTCTAGATTTTAGCTAAATATTACCCAGCAAAAAATAATCTTCCATTAACAAAATGCTTTTGTATTAAACAGTAAGATAATCTCCCACTAATCAAGTACATGTTTTCGCTCAATTTGTATATATAAAGGAGTACAACTACAGTTAATGAACTGCAGTCTATCCACAATGCTGATACTAAAAGCCTGATCATTCCTGGTTTACTGTACTTTCTACCACCTCCAGTGCTATTCCTCTGTCTGCATGAAGTTTCTCGTCCTCCTCTTCAAAGGCCTTCACTTTTTAGTCTTCTACTCACCTGCTTTCATCTTAACATACTAATCTTCTTAACATACTTGCATCTTCTACTTCTCCCACAGACATCCTTCTGCCCTCTTTTATTCTACTTATCCTAAGGTGGGGATATACTCAGAACTTACATGCAAAGCCACAAAGTACATTCTACTTCAAATCCTCAGTCAGAGGACCTAATCTGTCAAATACAGCCCTACTGCAGATACAAAGAACTGTGGCTCTTGCAGTTTACAATATTATTGTAATTAGTAACCAGTTGGTTTCTTCAAATAAAAATAGATGAAGTGCAATTATCACAAAATTTTGGATGTCCAGGATTCCTGGGTAAAGAGCTGTTATGAACATGTAAACTCTGTGACTAAACCTATCTGGGCTACTGTGTCTCTTTTACAGAGCTGAAGCAAACAGAAAAAAAAAAAGTCCTCAGGAGCAAGAGTGCCAGCACAGGACTCTGCTGAGTCACACAGGCTGTAAAGGTCCAATTTCTAGAATTTGTTTTTTCTGAAATTGAACATAAACTGCAGCAATATAGTGTTAAATTCTTCACCTCAGCTCACTCGCTTTTAACAAACAGTTCCCTCAATTTGTAACAAAGGTATACAGTACACCGCTATGCTTTCAAGTTGAGTATCTGCAAAACAGGTAACATCAGTTCACTCCTCTTGATAAATACACAACCACCAATTAGCTAAAAGGCATTACATGACTAAATTCAGGGCGAAGTAACAATATCCTGTGAAGCATAAGGGATTTACTTAAAAGGTAGATTAATCAGAAATTACATTGAATTTAAGTAAAACAGGCAGGGCTTCACTTTAAAAGATAGGAACACTTGGCATTTCCAGTATTCTTTTGTTAAAACATAGGTCCACAAATGCTGACTAGATGTCTACCTCCTAATTAGGAACCTAGCCTGCAAAAAAGTCAAGAGAAACAACCCTTGCAATCAAGGCAAGTTAAGAGACTAGGTGGAGGGTAGTTTTTGAAAAGACAGATAGCTGTGTGAATCTGGGGCTATGTAGTTAAAATAAGCATACAAAAATTCTGGGTGTTGTCTCCAAAAACATGTAGACACAGCTGCAAATTTAACTAGAGACTTATTTTGTTCTCTTTCATCTCAAACATGTCTAGGAATTTGATCAAACATGAGGAAAAAGTATTTTAATCTTTTGTTACAAAAGAAAATGTAAAAGAAAATGTACTGGAGGTGATCAGTGCTGTGTACTCACCATATTCCTGTAAAATCACAAGCAAAAGTAAGTGCATAAGCAAACTGCAAAACACATTTACCAACTTCTATTCAATGCCAAGTTCTGAAATATCTATTCCTTATTTCTGCTCCCTTAAACACATAAATTTGGTATTCTCCATTTTAACTTGACAGGATTTCTCACTGGAATGCTTATGATTTACAACGTATTTACCTCCTAATTTACCGGAACTGCCTTTTTATCTGGGAGGATTTAACTAAAGCTGTTTCCATATGTTTTGAGCTCTAAGCTTGAGACCATGGATTTGGAACTGTACAATGTTTTGCTATTGGGTAGGTTGGCATAAATCTCATGTGCGGTGTATATTCACATAATACCTCCAAGGTGCTTCAGCAACCTATGAGTAAAGCAAGCAGCAGGTAGCAAGATGCTGGTTTCCAACATTGTAACTAGAGTCCACGCTCAAGAGGTGAAGGATACATCACTGTTTTGTCCCCAGTAGATCACAATAGCTTTGTGCCAAATCCTACCCACCTTATTCATTCATGAGAGTTACTGGCTCACATTACTCTCAAATGAAAGAAGAGATTGACTATTTTTAATGCTTCCACCTTTTCAGCAAGGACACAACTTGCTCCTAGGAAACGCAGACTGAGCCAAATCTCACCCGCAGTGTGAGACGTTCACACCCAACTTCTGTCTCACGCCATGCAGCAGCAAGCCTGCATGACACAGAGCTGCAGCACTGCACTGCTGCGGCCTCTCTCTCATTCTCCGACACCACCTGCCAGACTCTGCGGATTATAGAGCTAGGAAGAGGTTTCCACAGTGCTCGGTGGTGGGAGGTATGCTACATATGGAGGCTCCACCCTACCCCCTCCTCCTCCTGAGAAAGGAGGTATCTCTTTCCCAGTCACGTAGGTCTCAACTCAGGAAAACAGAAATTTGAGAGGTCTGACCATAGGATTAGATAAAGTTCACAGTGACTCAAGGGTGAAATCCTAGCCCTAGTGACATCAACAGAAAAACTCTCACTGACTTGAGGGCCAAGATTTCAGCCCATATCCCAAATTAAAATGTTTTTTAAGCCGATGAAATTCAGGCTCTGATCCTGTAGGAGATTTACACACCTTTCACTTCACATACTGAGCAGTTCAAATTCAACTGAACCATTAACATCAAGTAAAGTGACACTTGTTGGTAAGTTTTAGTGAGATCCAGTCTCTAACTGTAGAGATCTGACACAGCAGCAAAAGGTTTCAAACAGCACAAAAGCAACTCCAAGGTTGCTTGCTTTGTTTTTTTTTTTCTTTTTACTTACTTTTGTCTGATCATCAGCTTTAAATACATAGCAGATACTTTGCTGATTTGCTGCTCCATCCTTTATCAGACAAGCAAAGTAGCTTGGATCGTGGCTGTTGTGAATCAGTTTGTGGACATGCTGTGGCTTGTATTCAAACAAACTCGAATAAATCAAAGGATCCCACTGCTGGACTTTCCCTGTGTCTGGTTCACATCGCAAACTCGCTGGTGAAACACAAAGTCGGATTTGGCTGACGCTAGATTCTTCTTTGGAAGACTTTGTACTGAGCATCCGGATCTCTGCCACAATCCAAGGCAGCATTGACATGGTGGTTAGGGAATGCACTGGCAGAGAACCAACGAGCTGGAGACTGAAACTTGCTGAGAAATCACTAGGTGTTTGACACTTTTTAACTTTGAAAGTTATTGGCTCCATTCTACAGTCCTTTAGGGAATCTGGAGTAATTTACCAATATTTCAGTTCCATGGAATGACGATATCTGGATGGTTCCTTTGATTAAGGAGTCCTGAAAGGAAAAGAAATAGTTACTTAGGTGCTGGAATCCTATTAAAAATGAACATTCCATAACGCAAATATTCAATAGCTTGACATCAGAAGAGACAAACTGACCATCTACTATGACCTATCTAGCATGTTTCCTGTACATTGAACCTTACTATTTCAGGTTCAACAAATGTAATAGTAGCAAATACATTGCTTGGAAAAAAGTCAGTCCTGATTTAAAAGTTGCTTTACGACCCTTGCTAAACCATCTAATGAGTAACTAAACTCAAAAATGCACATTCTTTCTAGCCTGTGTCTGTTTCATAGGCAGGTGCATGTGGATCACGCTGGCCTATTTCAATCCTATTATGACAGAAAGAACTCATCTGAGCTATTCTGACCTTCATCTAGGCTGTGCTTGCCGAGACACGTTCACATTTGAAGGAAAAAAAAAAAAAAGGTCATCTTTCTTGTTCATAGGTGGATGACTTTGAATTTGGCTACTAACATGGAGTTGTTTCCTTGGGTATAGTTTGCCAATTGATCACAGGCTGTTACCAACCAGAATTTTTCATTAAGTAACACGGCAGAAATTGTTGTCATCTGAAAAAGCTAGCAGCAGTCAACTGACTGATCGCTGATAAACCTGTCAGATAGCAGAGATGAACAACAATCCTTACAGCATCCCACTAAAAAACAGATAATGATTCACAATTCATGACTGCATTTTAAGTCCTGTCAGCCAGCCAGGAATACTTAATGTTTGCCACATTGATATTGTATCATTTTCATTTCTTAAAATATCAAATAGAACCACGTTACATACAACCTCGTTACAACCCTGTTATACCCAGCATCCACTACCACTGCTGTTGTAACATAGTAGTAGTTTTAGTAACAAAATCCAATAATTGCATTTACCTATCAATTTCATTTTGCAAAATACAGCCTATGAAAACACATAGATCGGCATTTGTTATACTACCATATTTTAACTCCTCAAAAATTGAACCTAGTTTCAGCTGTTACATTATTTTGTGCAAGACTGATGAGAAGCTGACAGGGCTATAATTGCCTATGTTTAAATACCATGACACTAGTTTACCCTCAGCCTTCTGAGAGTTTCCCATGAAAAGACCTATTAAAAATGAGATGAGCAGTCCCAAGAACTCCTTACAAAACATTTTTAATTATATTTGAACAAGTATTTTATAAATGGTATCTATTTACTGTGGTAACAGTATTTCTTGTGTTTGTTCACCTACAAACATGATCAAAAATAGCAGTATTTTTCTCCTGAGTTTTCATTAAACTTTGTCCTTTATCTGTATTTGTAAAAATATTTTCAAACTGAGTTTCTAACAGTGCTTCACCTTGCTGAAAATGAAAGGAAAATTCAGGATTTAAAAAAAACAAACAAAAACTTTAAAAAAAATTCAAGACGGAAATTCATTTTGAACTAAACAAGTGTTTAAAATGCAACCAATTTGCAAATGTCCGAGGGGGGAAAAATGTTTCTGCAGTAACTGGCAAACTGTAAAAAAAAGACAACTGCAGAAATCACGTGTTTGGGTACATTTACTTTTTCGGAACTTTTGCATCTTTGGATGAATGAACTCTGTGGCAACATTACCAGTTCCAAGGATGCCAAATTTAGCAAGAGAATCCAATAGTGCAGGTTTTAAAGACACTATTTGAAGAAATCATCATAAGTAGCATTCTAGATGTGTAGAACAATTTCTTTAAAAGCCTTTTTATAAACCTCTGTGTGTGTGTGCACGTGGGAGGTGTGGGGAAAAGGGCCATGCAAATCCAGAATTTGTATGCCTCATTTCAATTACACTACAACTCTTTTTCAACATTTTTTTTTCACAAACAAGCAAGAAAACAACCATCTTTAAGATGAATATAAATGCATTACATCATATGAAACAGTAGCTTCAGGAAGCATTTTTACACCTTATCAACACAGACTGCTAAACACAATTATCATTATAGTTTTGCATCTGTCAAGAATCAAAATGGTCTCTTCTTCTTTGACAAACTATTACAAATTTTTTCTCCCAAACTATAACAATGAAAAATAGTTCAGCAACTGCAGGGAAGATTGGATTAATTCATAAATACAATGGTGTGTAATCCGAAACACATAAAAATTGAGTTTTTAGCTTTTAGTGTTTTCATAATTTAGTGGCATACATAATAATCCCAGGATAAGAAAGCTTAAAAAAAAAATTAGTTGAAAACAGGAGAACTGAGCTACTGCATGGATGATTATCTATCAGTCACATACTTTTTGTAACCATATTTCTCAACTGTGTTTTCTCAGAACTCTTTTTAAAAAAAAGTAATTACATAAAATGTATGTAAAAATACAACAAAGTCATCCTCATTTAAATCACCTTTTCAAGGAAGAGAAGTTTCGTTTGGGTTACCACCATCTACCATGCTCTTTTACCCCAGACCTACAAGGCACTGAAGCCTCAAATAGGAATAAATATCACAATGTTTTGCATGCTAACTCTAAGGACTGAACAGTATGTAAAAAAACCAGGTTGATATTCTGTCATACTTAAACAAACACTGTACTGCTGGAATGTATTTAATATAAATGCAAAGCTTCTTGGTATTCATCTCCTTTTAAAAAAATAAACACCTTGCAAAGTCAACAGCATAAATACTCCAATGTCTGCATTTGTTACTTCTAAAGAAAAACAGTGCATGCTAAATCAAAACAGTTAACTAGAAGTCAGAATGCTAAGTTTTTTTCTTAACATTAACAGGAGCTAAAAGTGTAGATTCTTAGAGCACAAATTTAGCAGCATCAGAAGGTCTCCTTATCTAACCTGTATTGTCCTGTATGTTACCATTCTGTATGTTTCATCTTCCTTTTCCAGCCATTCTTTCTTTGTTTCTGTCTCCTGTCATCCTTATCTTAATTTACATGCAAATTCCACCAGAAATTATACCAATTTCATGCTGCCAGCATTAATGTCCTTTAAGTTTACACCACAGACTAGGTTGTACTTCAAAACCATGAAGTATTTATGTATATGTTTAATTTAGACCTAAAAATAGTTCTGTTCATCTCAACAGGCCTATTCCCATCCATAAAATTAAGCACACATTATGGCCAAAGAGTGTCCATGCTCTGAGCCCATCTATGTCTGCCCTGACTCCACCACTTGGAATTTTGGCACCTTCACGCATCTCTGGTCGCTACCACTCAGTTCATCCCCTTTAAAACTTGGCTCTGCAGGCGCTGGACCCGTTGACCATCCGTATTAGTACAGTAACCTCAAACAAGCTGCTTCTTCCTCCCAAGTCTCTGACTGATTAACTCACAAAGAGCTTCTTCGAAGCAAATGCTTATTTCACCTTTAATCCAAGAGAGAACAGAAAAGGTATAAAAATAAAGCCGCCCACTTGTTTCTTTCCACCTAAACTTTGATCTTCTCTTGCCAGCTCGAAGTGCCATTCAGCTCCCTTACTCTGGGCTGGGAGAAGACTGCCAGGCTTCGCTTTGCACACAGGCCCAATGTCTCCAGTTGCTCTCCCAGTGCTCACAGACAGAACTGGGACAGCTCCTCTTTCTTCCCTCCATTGGCATCTTCTGAAGGATCTCTGTCGTCCTTGCACTCAGAGCTGAGAAGAGATTGAGCAGCACTCCTCAGATAACAGCTTTGCTGCTGTCTGAGAAACGCTGACATTCTCCAAGCTATATCTTAACATTGCCACTGTCTAACCTGCTTTGATTTAGCTGTATTTGCTCCACCAGCATAAAAACAGCCAGGCAAACTGTAGCACATACGATATTTACACAAACCACAATGATAAACCTAACCCCACCTTCTATACTAGGAGACACCAGACTGACTCACTAGTAGGAAAGATACACATGGGAACACAAGTGTGCTCTTTGTCCTCAACTTCTCTTTCACTGTGACCAACCCAGCTACTTCTCACAAGCGGGGAGCAGGCTTAGAAAGCATGCAACGCTATGCTGATAGCCCTGTTCTAGCAAAATCTGACACTGTGTTTAAAAAAACATAAAATATATCAGGCTCTTGTTCATCTCAAATCAAGTTGTATTCTCATCTTTTTATGTCACCAGAAACTACAAGGGACACTTTCAGAGAGAAGTCAGGGTGACGGCTGGCCAGTGTGAAAGGGACAGCTACAAAAATGAGTACTTCTGCCATTCTGGACCCAGGTTCTTCCTGCATGAAGGTACATGTCTAAGCAGCTGTGCCTCATGCAGGACAGCATTCCTCAAAACTCAGCTTCTCTCAAGAAAGTAAAGACTTTATCATGAGGACAAGGTACAGGCTCTGGGTGCCACTTGGTTAGATCGGGCCAGGTTAGGAAGGAGAATCTTGTGGCATAGACAGAACAGACTGTGTTACTAACCTGGGAGGGTGGGGTACTGGAAATCAGGTTTTGGCAGCTGTGGGAAAACCAGGCAGATTTGGGATGGACTTGAACTAACACAGAAAAAAAGGCAAAGAAGGGAGACAGGTTGTTCTAAACCAAAAGAACACACAGCAATAAAAAATTAAAGAAAAAGCAGAAACTACAACAGTGGTGAAGAGTTATCCTTCTGTTGTTTCTTCTGGACTGGACTAAATTAAATACAGACATGCAGCCAAAAGTTTCAGACTCTTGTTCAGAACACAGGTAACTATCAACATAAGCAATCCTTCACTCTCCTCCAGCTCTTCCCCTGGTTTGGTAGCAGTTGGAGTGCTGGGACCCACAGCAGAATTGACAAGTTTAGAAGATGCATCAAGCAAGGAAGCAGTCAGAGCTTCCACACATCAATGATTAAATGAGGAGTTTGACCTGTGAGTTGTTGAACAGAAGGACCCCAGCTTCCTCAACCTTAGCAGTTCATCTGGGAGACAACTGTGCAGTTATTGCACATCAGGCTGCTGACAGGACAGCAGGTTTTTTTCTGTAAGTCGGTTTTCTTTCTCTCCTCCAAGAATCTAAGCAAAACTTCCAACCATATAGCAATGTCTTCTGAAAAACAGCTGGTCTTAAAGAGAACAAATTCGTTCAGCTCTTCTCTGCACAGCATTAGTGCTGAACCCTGCTGACAAATGGAGCCAGAGGCACTGGTACCGACCGCACTTCACCGCTGATTATTTTAGCAGAAATATCACACTACTTAAGGATTATGAGGAGCCCTGGCCTGCAGCCAGAGCTCTGGAACACAAGCCAGAACTAAATACCACTCCTCTCCCTCTCTGTCTAACACCTGACTGAGATTTACATTGTCTTCACTCATTCTGACAGACTTCTTTATCTACCTAGTAGGATATATAGAAAAACAGAAATGAGAATAACATATTAGGTATGTCATGATATGGTGACTGCTGAGAAGAGGTCCTTTAATGTTTCCATCAATATGCATGAAATGACG
>NW_009629703.1:29229-30842 GCF_000690535.1 Cariama cristata
CGCTCTTCTTTGGTATCACAACTCAGCACCCATTAGATTGTTCAATGGGGCACCTAGTTGCAAGCTTTACCTTTTATGTGAGGCTTCAAACAACATTTTTGGCCTGTTTTCTATAGTTAAATAAGACTGTTTAGACATCATACCACAGGTTGCTCTTAGTTTTCAAATAGTTTCAATTTAACTCAAACTGGCACTTGGAATCATGACACACCCTTCTGTTTCAAGGACTTTCTTTTTATCTCATAGCTACTTACTATCTGCTGTTTCCTTCTGGAGCTATGGCTTGCTGTGGCAACAGCATGTGCAAGTCTAGAAGTCAATTATTTTTAATTTCCATTCTTTTTTCACATACAGTCATTAAATGCTGACTTTTAAAAGATTCTTTCCAATGCCGTTAAGAGCTTCAGATGGCATAAAGTTCCACCAGGTACTCTGAGCGAATCATTTGGTTTTGTGGTAATAATCACACCTAAAATATTTACTGATATACCCAGCATTTATATCAAATAGATTAAAAAAATTAAATAGACTATTAATAAAAAATACTCCAGCAAACTGGTAACATGTTCTTGATTACAAACATGCAAGTTTATAATCAACTATCAAATGAAGAAAATAGCTCACTGTTCCTGCCCCTGACACCTGTTGCTATTTCCTTAATAGAGTACACAGAAATTAATATGCTGATGATTGAGGTCTTCTGAGCCAGCCTCACACAAATCTGAACAAAATATTGGGCTGTTCTACCACTGCAATGCACTAAAAAAAATCTTTGTAAAAGAAAGCTTGCTAGGTAAATTACATTCTGAATGCCATTCCTTTTCACTCAGTTGCATATCCAGAGCCAAAATACTTGCATCCAACTTTTCAGTTAACCAAATTACAAATTGAAAAAAGTGTCAAGTCATCCACACATCACTGAATGTGTTTCACATTCCTTCCAGCCTGCCATTTTTCTCACCTGCAAGCATTTCTACTTTTGTCTATTACCTATGACCTTCAGCATTTCTATAAAAGAAGCTGTGACGACTTCCTATTTCAGCACTTGCAAGTCTTAAAAGTATAATTATATTCATCAGCTCAGAGGTATTTGCTATTCAGGAGATGTATATTTGTATTAATTTTGACCCACGATGTTCCATTCAATCTCTGGGCTTAACGGCAGGCACAAATCCCACCATCTGCACTACTAAAGGTTCCTACAGCAGATCTGCCATATCAGCCTCTCTCCCAAATACAACGCAGCATATAAAGGTCTCAGTCTCTTCAAACTGCGCTATAAATAACCACCTTTCATACCCCTCATGAACGCGGTTTCAAGAGATCATTCCCTTGCTAACTTAGTATGCGGACTTAAAGGGCCATAGAAATACTGCGCCAGTCCGTGGGGGTTTTAAGGTTAAACTCCACTGTGGTGCTGTCGGAAAGGTCAGTTTTACCCCTACGGGCAGAGTCGCTGTGTCGCTGTGGGAAGCAGCAGGTTCCGGGAGGAGTTACACCGGGCGGTTTTGCGCTGATGCGTGAGGGAGGTGCAGGCAAGAGTAAGAAAGTGAACTAAAAGCAGACCGTGGCACATCAGGTCAAACGCAGATTAAATTCAAGCAGGTCTTTTG
>NW_009629704.1:0-7036 GCF_000690535.1 Cariama cristata
AGCCTCCGCAGCCCCGGCCGGCAGAGCAACGCTGCCATCTAGTGCCACCCGCGCCCTCCCCGCTCGCCTTTTTATTCCTCTCTTGCTTGCTTTCGCTCCTCTTTTTTTTTTTTTCCCCTCCTTTTTTTTTTCTTTTTTTTTTTTTTTTTAAAAGGTTTTTATCCCGTCAAGGAAAAACTGGCTCTTGGAAAACAACCAACTCCGTTTGAAACGGAGATAATAATCAGTTTCTCTGGGCTTGTGAAATTGGCTCATTAAGCGTGCTTTTTAACAGAAAATATTGGAAGCGATTAAGTCTGCTTTACTGAGTGGGCATGAAATGGCTAACCTTCGGCCACCCACAGCTCCTAGGTGCCTGGCGTCGTTTTATGCATGCGGCGTAATGTCTTTACTTGAAGTGCTGTTTATTCATCACCTGCTTATTTATCTCTTTGCATTTGGCAGGCACATCGATCAATGTTAAACTGTCACACAAGGTTATTTTTCTTTTACATAACAGTAGAGGCCTAAGGTAGTGGCATATTAAAAGTAATAACTTTCTAACTTGTAGCTCAAGATGACAGCACCATTTGTACCTGAATATATTACAGCCAGAATTTAAAAAAAAAAAAAAAAAGAAAAAGGGAAGAAATTAAAAAAGAAATTAAAGAAGTTAAAAAACCAGATTATGTCTGTTAAGAATTAATGTTCTTCCAAGGTGAAAGGCTGGAAGACAACATTCCCTGTGTTGCTATAATTGTGTGCCTGCGTGTGTTGTGAATGTGTCCGGTGAATGGCTCTCCACCACAAAACAAACCCTCCCCTGACCCATTGGAGCCACCTTTAGGCCTTAGCGTCCCTGATAAACCCACAGGGAGACTACTTTACATGTGCTGTTGAACACCCAACTTGATTTATCCCATGGTGATCAGGTAGTTTTGCTTAGAAATGGTTTGATTCATCCTGATGTTTGGATATAAATATAGATGCTCGCTTCCACATCCTCCTCAGAAGCAGTGCTGCCGTGATTGTGCAACAGTCACCTGAAGTCAGGCCACGCACTTGGAGAACTCATGGCTTGAGCTGAATAAACAGGGAGTGGTATAGCTATCAACAACTGTGCGCAGCCATCTGAAAAACGGCAAAAAAGTCAATGTAGAAGTAAGTCTTTTCATTCTAGTTTCTCTCACCCCCACACCCCCCTTTTCTTTTTTTGGTTCTAGTATTCTGTTGCTTTCAAACACTGCCCAGCTTTGATAGACTTCCTGTCTTGGCACAGGGCCAGGCAAGCTTTCTCTGTACAAACAGGTTTTCTTTTTATTTTCAGTCCAGCCTAAAAATGCCTACAGATAGAAGAATGTCAGATCTTTTTAGTGTTGAATTTCAAAGCGGTCCTTAGAATTCTTTCCTTCCCTTGATCTTGTCTTTGGATTGCAGCTTGGACTCGCTCTCTGTTTCTAAATATAAGCTGTGGACAGTGGCTTTCTAATAAAATGCTTTGATAGGCTTGTGTACATGGGAATTAAGCATTGGGCCTTGGTGGACATTGTGTCAGCAGCACCGTTCGTGCTGACATGAAGCACTACTTCTCTCCCACCACTGTATATGTGGTCTGCCAAAGTAGTCTTAATAGAAAGTGTGAATGAAGAAATGGAAATGCTGAAGAAAGCAAGGCCATGAAGTGGACTTGCACTTCATGCAGATGGCATCTTGCTTTCTGGATTTAACAGAATTTATCGTTCAGGCTGGTCTATCTTTGGATCTGTTAATTCATGTATTCATGAATTGTCTGCTCTTGGGCAGACAATTCTATTTTATCTCATGAAGTGCAAACCTGGGAGGGGAGGGAGGGGGAAACTTGTCCATTAAAAAAAGCAGCACCTCCACATATCTATGCTCTTTGGATCAATATTTGCATCAAAGTGGTTTAAATGTATGTGGCTCTAGGGCTGTCCATTCTTTCAACCTGACCTGCAGCATTGATTAGGGCTAGTATAAGGAAGGGAAAATAGCAAATCCGGTAAGATAAAATTTAAAAAAGAGAAGAATGTCACTGTGACTCCTGAGAAAGAAGCACTTAAAGTGCTCACATCGTTTGTATGAACTCGGTGATCCCCTTAGTTAGAGACTGCCCCTCTTCGCCACCCGCATACGGCAGTTGTGGTTCATTTGATCGTATTTCTGAGCTTAACAAAGAATATTTCAGATTTTATCTGAACAAAGGTGAAACATCCCTGTTTGGGATATATGAGTTATCTCGGTTCTGGATAAAATATTCACACTGATTTTGTAATTGCTATTTCACTTTCTGCTTGTATATCCTAATTCGTGGCAGGTACAGAGGAAGTTTATGATGTGGATAAAAATTAACTTCTCCATGTTTTCTTTCTCCATTAAGACTGCAAGCCTTTCCCTGAACTCCCTTGGACATTATACATGCAGGGAGTGCAAGGCAATTTACACCCATAAGAGATTCTTATCTGAAGAGGAGCACAATTAAAGCAAAGCCGCAGGACTGACCCTCGAATTTTCCTGATTACAAGCTTTTGCTAGTATTCTGGATGAAGGAAATGTTTGGTTTCCTTCTCTGTTTTGCTCCTTCTGTTGTTTTTTCCTGAAGTATCTTTCAAATTCATTTTGAAGCAATAGAGATTGTAAGAGAGAGGTCACTTGGTGAAATCTTGGCTTTATTTAAATTGACTTTACTGACTCTAGGTTTCCACTTGAAGATTTTGACTGCCTTTCTGTGCCTGCTGGGATTGGATGGTGTCTTGTGGCAAGATCAAGGCTTACCTTTTCCTTTTTTTTTGTTTTTAATATATATAGTAGTTTGTTTACATTTTTGTTGGAGTGGATAAATTTGAAAAGGCAAATTACAGTCCCGGATTGGCATTCCTTTCTCTTTGGTCTCAAATGGCCTTTTGGTATTGAATTCTCTGGATGTAGGATCAGCCTTTAAACTTTGACCTGCATGTGTGATTGCTTAGGCAACAGCTAATTTTGAAGCAGAAAAGATCAGCTTTTTTGAAACGACTTCAATTTTTGATAAAGAGAAACAGAAAAACAGAATGACAGAACATAGTATAATACATAATACTGAAAGAGGAAAAAAATGATAGCTAAGAAATTTATCATATAAACAAAGAAGTCCAGCCTATTGAATGGAATAAAATTGAATAAATAGAATGATCTCTCTGCAACAGCTCTCCTGGCAAAGCACTTAGCACCTACTCAGATTAGGCTGCATGAATACAACAGTATTAAGTTAGCCTCACAAAAGAGGACTTCCAGTATTAAGAGTGATCAAAGGATTTTAGCAAGGCAGGCTTGCCCACAACCATAAAGGTCTCCTAATAAAGTAGAACTGAGCAATTAATTTACTTGACAGAATGTCTGTGAGCAGTTTGCAATTTCCTTGTATTTACTTGTTATTCAGTGTTACTTGGCATTTTTGTGAACATGTTTACCTGCAGAATTGATCACGAACAGGGCTCTATAAGGATTCGATATCTGATATTTTAAATTTGAGCTGGGTTGGCTACAGCTAATTGGTCATTTCAGTCCCAGGGAGAGGTAGAAAATTAGCATGTCTAAGACATTTGCCCAAACGTTAAACCACTGTTGGCCCCATAAACCTTGCCTGCGGCAGTTGGCATTTATTGTCCGTTCCACTTGTCTCACTTCATGTGTCTCCCAGACATAATTTAGGGCGCTAGCTGCCAGTAGCCCTGTCCTAAAACTAATATACAGCTACCCATAAAGCAGTTCTTTTCTGACCTGGCATTGGTACCTCCTGTGTTTGTTGTCTTACAGAATTTTATTATCCCTAAGGATAATGGCTCCTGCAAAATGGCTTGGGATTTCATGGCTGTCATAGCAAACATGGGCTTGTAGCATGTGCTTTATATATAAAGCAGATGGGCGTACGCACTGTAGTTTGGGGGCTAGTGCAGAGAAATTATGGCCCTAGGCCGTTTATTCCTCCAAACACTGGGCCTGGATTGTATTGTTCTTAACCTTTACAGGCTGGTGATTCTAGGTACGTTTCAGGTGTACTTTGGATTTAAAAAATATTTTTTCTGGTTGCATTATATTATCAGTAGCCTGGGGAGATGCGGAGATTGGGACCACTGGAGATACTGAGGTGTTAATAGCCAACCAGTTCTGAGGTATTTTCATCTGAAACCAAACTTCGTCGCTGTGCAGCATTTTTAATTCATGTTATTTGGCCATGCACAGCAGGTGTGAGCACTTCTGTGGAAGAATGCACAGCAAGGAGGCTACAAACATAATAACCTCTATAATTTTATACAGTTTAGTTCACCAAAGTTCTCTTATAAGGTAAAGTACCAGCTTTCCTTAAAGCAGTGGTTAGCTCTTATGAACTTAGCTTTTAAAGGAAGTCTTGCTAATGTTCCCCCATATCCTTCCTATTTTCTCCTCCTTCTCCTCCCTGAATTCTTTCCTCTTCGATAGCCACATGGCAAGTGTCATATTTAGTTTTGCCCACCAGGCAAAAAGTTTGGGATTTGCTGCTCTAGTTTGTCCTGTGGAGTAAGTTTTAGAGGAAATGCTTCTGTGTTTGAATGGTGATTATGTGGAGTAAGGAGAACATAAGGGTAAAACTACTGCAATGAATTCATGCTTGATTTTTCAAGAGGCCGTGTTTTCAGTCACCTACCTTGTAACACCTCTTGTAATTAGGTCGCTTATGTAACAATGGATATAAGTTTCTAATGTTAGGCAGGCAAGTTTTGTAATATTGGCTCTGGTCCATTCCCGTGTAAAGGTGAGATTGCTTTGCGCATTATGTTCTTCAGTGCTATGTTCTAACGAGTCTGTGCGTCTTAAGCAATGGGTCTGTCCCACTTACAGTGCTAATTCAGCTCCCTGCGTGTTGTGTGCCGAAGGATCCCAAAGCTCTCACTTACATTTCCTTAAAGTATGTCTAATTTTTAATTAAACACTAAAAGAGGAAACATTTTCAGCTTCCCAAGAAATCTTGCCCCTACTTTTGGTGTAAGCATATAAGAAACTCAATGCTCAGTAATAAAGATGTTTTAAAAATATAATAAGAAAAAGGAAATTACATTATATAGTTTCCTTACATAGAATACTCAATAGAAGTATCAGTTTAGAGAGTCTCTGTTTCTGAGTCAGTATGATATCTGGACCTGTGGACTTTCAAAGATCAGATTAGTGTACAGAAACCCCGTATCTATCTTGTGCAACCATCCGAGATTCTGTTGGGCAAATATGGCAAGATACATCAACTCAAGTTACAATTGGCTAAAACTTGTTCTCTTGAATTCTGCAGCATTATGTGGGCCAGACTGATCTTTAGTTTAACACTGAAAATAATACTGGGATAGAGTACCCAGGGGATGTGAAGCATTCTCCACCCCTTTGAGTCCTTAAATCAGTACTGAACACCTTTCTGAAACCACTGCTCTAGCTAAGCCCAAAGCTACACAGTTTGATATAAGAATTTTTGTACAAAATCACTGACTTAAGTTGTAGAAGAGGTGACACTGGATAGTCAGTGGGTCCTTCTGTCTCTAAAGTCTGTGGCTCCAAGGGCGTGCACAGCAGAAGATGCTAGGAGTAGACTCCCTGATTTGCACGAGTGGCAGCTGCAAGTCGGGGCCTGTATTTGCAAGAATGCAAGGACTTGCCAAATATTTGTATCCCACGGGGTATAATACAACCTAAAGGTTGTCAAAGGGTTGACAGCCCTTTTTTTCATACTGACTAAAGCAGTGAGGAAGATGAACCTTTCTGGCTGTGTGCTATGTTCTGTGCCTCTGCTGGCCCTGCACATATCAAGGTACGTAACCTCCCTCTGTCTCCAGAGCCCTGCTGTCCGTGCCAAAACCTTCCAAACACTATTTAACCCTTGATGAACAAGTTGTCTCTTACTCAAAGATGTTAGCAAACTGGCTGGCATCCAAGAAAGCCAAATTCTGTCAACAGAATCTCCCGCAACTGTGTGCGGAGCACACCATTACCAATTGGGATAACAGAGCTTTTGGAAAGTTTTTGTCTACATAGACCAATTGTCCCTACAATCAGTAATGACCAAACATGAATTCTACTTTGTACTGAACGAATGGACGCATGAACAAATTAACATTTGCTAACAGGATTTTATGACATAAATGAGAAGGGAAAAACTATCATCCGTTAGAACTGTCTTCAGACATGTGCCTGTTCCCCTTCCATTGCAAAATAGTACTGATGTCTTTATTACACAGCTTGCCAAAATGTACTTCAAATGCATTTAAGTAACTAAGAGATTTGAATATTTTCTTGATGTTGGTAAGGGTTCAGCTCTACAGGCAATTTTTCAGCACTCCTGTTTAAATCTAAAGCAGCCTTGTTTTGCACTTTGTGGAGCTCTAGACACACTGATTTTTCTCATGGGACTCCTTCATCAGCCCTGGAGATGTGGCTAATGCCCAGCCTAAGACCTTGAAAAGGAGTGGAATGATCCAATACTTCCAAACTGAGATTTTTTTAAGACTTATGAGACTTTCATTTGGCAGCAGGATAAGAAACTCCATATACCTCTTCACTTTGGGGAAAACTGTTACCTGTAGATGAAATGTGGCACTTCTGTTCTTGCAGAGTGATGAAAAGGATAACTTAAATGTTAGCTTTTTAACTTTAGTGGATACTTGCTAATGCAGAGCAACGTTAGGCAAAAGCAGTCAAGCACATAAGTAATTCAGGGTTTTTTTGGCTCCTATTTAAACAATTCTTGACTGAAGCTGAGAATAGACAACAGATGGAGAGAGGTGTCAGATTCTGAACTGTGCTCTTTTCACCTCTGTTTCCACTAAACTGATACTTCTATTGGATATTCTTTGTAATAGAGCAGTATAAAGCAATTTCCTTTCTCTTTTTGTATTTGTTAAACGTAATTCTTGTTGATTGTGTTTCAGTTATATACTTGCATCCAAAGTAGGCGCAGGAGTTCTTAAGAAGCTAAAAATAGTCCATATAATGATCTCAATAGGAGGGAGATTATCAAATTGAGGAGGAAAAAGTGTAGGGA
>NW_009629704.1:7067-18552 GCF_000690535.1 Cariama cristata
ATTGAGATGTCAAATACTGTAAGGCCATGTTAATAGTCACTCCATGTACTCTGGAAAACCAAGTATCCTAAATTCTCTGAAGAAACCCAAAGTGTACCTCAGCAAGGCCTCACTCAGCTGTTCTCTTCTAACTTCCTTACAGTTGAATTCAGCCCTTTTCTAACATAGAAAATTTGACTTCAAATCAATTTAGGGAGGAACATAGAGAAATAATATTTAAAACTGGAATTTTCAAAAGAATGTGTAAGAATTTGGGAACCCTAATTCTTCTGGGAATAGATGCATATCATCATCTTCACATGCTTAAATTATATGCCCTTAGGCTATGAATTTCAAATACACCTTTATCTTCCAGCACTTTGGTATACAAATAAAGATGTTTCTATAGCAATTCTAATTTCAGGAAAAGGACAAAATGCTAACTGAATATGGTCAGAATGTTATAGATATTAAGGTGATGCACATTATCTAAGATGGTGCTAGGATGTAATATTAGCTGTTTTCTCCCTGGCTTTTCAATAAAAAATATGTGGAGGAAAATGCACGCCTATGTAACAAGTCTTCATTGACCTTACCAATGCTTTTGATGCTATTAGACTTCCAGCTCTGTGAAAATTGTTGGCAATATTTCCGAACTCCTGGATGTCCAGAAAAGTTTGTGAAATTATCTGTCATCCGCACAATGGTGTGCTGGATAGAGACTGTGGCTGGCACTCTGTTGGATCCATTTGTAATAGCAAAAGGAGTCAAGCAAAGGTATATTTTGGCACAGACTGTTCTTTGGACTGTTCTTTGTAGTAATGATTGATGATGCCACTAGAGACATGATGCCAGGAATATTTATTAAATTTTGAACATCTGGCAAGCTCTTTAACCTGAGCAGATTGAAGGCCTCCACAACACTGAAGGAGAAGGTTATATGTGAACTTCTTTGTGCAGGTGGTTGTGCTTTCGTTGCACACACTATAGAAGACCTCTAGTTCACGACCAACAAATTTGCTGTGGCAGCTAAAGTCTACAGATTTATCGTCAGTAGGAAGAAAAACAAGGTTATGCACTAGTCCATAGCTGGAAAAGGATGTGCAAGATAAAGCCTCAGAATCAACATATTAGTGTGGGTAATGGATTTAATTTATTTTTTAAGAGACTATCAGATGTCTAAGAAATCATATGCTGAATTAAAAAGACACGTTTTGCATGTGAGATTGCATCATAAATTGACACCTTCATGGTATCCCACAGAATACTAGAGTTAGTGTTTATTTTGCTGTAGTAATTTCCACATTAGTCTGTGGCTGTGAAACATGGACAAGTCATTGCTGGCACATCAAAGAGCTGGAAAAATTCCATCACCAGCACCTTCAAGCTATTATGCATATCAGCTTGTAGGATAAGAATCACAAATAACAAGATTTTGCAAAGAGATTGCACAAACAGTATTGAAGCAATCATTATAAAAGCATTATTTTACTGGACTGGACATGTCCTCTGTATTTAGGACATAAAGCTCCCACAGTATATGTTGCATAGTAAACTTACAACAGGCAGCAGATCAGAAGTCAGAGAAAAGGAGAGGCATTTGTCGAGAAAAAAAATCACTCCCTGGTTGCTACACAGATGCCATCGTTTGGGAAACTCAGCATCAGCTATTAATGTAGAGTACTACATTACTGTAGTAATGTAGTAAAGTGAGACGTGTTGGTCAGTGGAGCTGAAAAATAATCCACAACCGAAAATGTGTGAATAATTTTGCCCTTGTTGAACATCTGTGATTAAATCAGAGTATCTTTATATGTGGTTGTACTAAATCCAATTTTGAAAGAAACTGAATCATAGCTGAGGAATGTTTAGGCATCGTTCTCTCCATGTCCAGTGGATGGTGAAGTTCTGCTTTAGGAATCCATCACAGAGACTAACGTTAGAGGCAGCACAAGTTACTGGTGATGCTACTCTCTGTCCAGCCTGTGGGCTTTACATACGCCCTAGGTTTCAGGCAGACATAGCTCTGCTAATGGAGTGTAAATCAGTTGAGAGCAAATTGGGCTGAAAGAGAAGAAACCCTCATGTGGTGCTAAATAATCTCCACAGCAGCTGAAAAGTGAAGGCACAAGCTCAACTTCCATTCTGGAAACACTGCAAGTGATTAAACCTGACTCCAGGAAAATGCATGTTGCTTTCCATACCTCTCTGAGAAGGCAGTGGTTCACAGGGAATGGAGAGCTGCAGTCGGTGACTCCTGGGATCCCGGGGTAAAGCACACAGGGGAGTGGGCTGGAGGCTTTGTGACATGGAAGTTCCCTGCGGATCAGGATTTCTTCTCATTTCCCCTGTTTCAAAGATCCCTGCAAGAGGCACACTTGCCCACAGGCCTCCTCCCCAGCAAACAAAGGGACAAATGTTCAGGGGTGTTGTTCCCTCCTGCTTCCTTAATATGCAAGCTTATAATAAAAAGGAGATTGGAGGGAAGGAAATAATCAGATCAACTGCTGTCATTTACATTTAATTGCTGTGTTTGCCATTTCAGCACTAAGCATTGAAGTGTGCTCAAGATGGTCTGAGAAACACAGCATTTGGCTCTGTAGTTGTTCTTTAAACAAGAGTTATTCAAATAACAACCTAAGATGGCAGGCGCTCCAGAGTAGTTACTGTGCTAAACAGGTCAAAGGAAGAGCACAAAGCACATCTCGGATTTTAGGACGTGTCTGTAATACATGTAAACAAGCCAATTAGAATATATTGTTTGCTGAAATGAAACTTCAAAACCAGGGATTGTTGTACACAACCTATAGAAAATGAAGGGAAAGCAGCTCAGTGTGTGTAAAATTGATAGGCAGTTTTTATCTTGCTGTCCTTTTTATCTAGAGCATCTAAAATTCAGTAAATATATATATAAATATATTCACTTGCCCTACTTCTGAGAGTAATTTTCATCAGATTTTCAGTAATTAGATGTGGTCTTACTCTGTGTCGTTGGAATAGCCAAAAAGGAATAAAATGAAAAATTGAATTACTTTAGGTTGGGCAGTTTTTATGGGAAAGTAAGATAGACTGAATGCCTTAGGACTAATCTTCTAGACCACGTTTGAAAACTTTTAGGCTAGTAAAAAACCGGATCATTGGCATGCAGTATTTCATCTCTGCAATAAGATATTTTTTACTGAAAGAAAAAAAAAATCAACAGTGTTTTAGTGTAAAACCTGTCTAGATTTTTAATGAAATATTGGAAGGAGGAAATACTTTTGTCCTGCCAAGACCTCAAGGGTGCTCTTCTTAATTTCTCGGTTCGTTTTATTCTCTTATCTGAAGTATGTAAAAGGGATTCTGTATTGCAGTTATGAAAATGTGCATATTTTATACCACAAGAGAGACCTTTTTTTTTCTTTCTCCCCCCCCCCTTTAGTAAATATTCTTTCAGAAGGAACACAATCGATGTAGTCAGAGCTAACAAGCAGATGGATGTATTTGAATGCCATTATCTTATGTACAATGATATTATCTCTTTCATGAAAAATTCAGCAGTTTGGGCTGCTTTAGTCAAGGAGGAGGAGGAAGTAGGAAAGAAAAAATAGTGAGAAAAACATGATCAGACTTGGAATCCCTGAGGGGGTCACATTGCATCATTTAGCAGGAGAATAAGCAATACAGAAGGAGCAAAGTTGGTGGAGTTGCTGTCTGCTCTCCTTATGGCGTTCTTGGCTCTGAGCTCTCTTCAAGCCCTGCAGCTGTAGGTGGGCAGCTCTTGGGCCTGCTAAAGCATCATACCATGACATTTTTATCATCAGTCTAGGAGAAGAAAATAAATTTGCTAACAGAATATAGTTGGCAGGCTAATACTGCCTTGTCACATTCCAGACATCTCCAGGTCTGGCCTGAGCCAGAGGAAACAAGAATGAGGGCCAAGAAGTTCATGATGGACATGTTATATAAAGAAATACATACAGAAATGCATTAAAAAAGAGGGGAGGCTGCTCTATAGTAGAAATCAGGTATTCCTCATGACTTTGGAGATGGGAGTACTTGTGTGTATGAAATGCTTAGCACCTGGGAGGCAGAAGACTTGGTTTCTGTAAAAGCTAACTTGAATCCTCTCTGACTTCTGTGAAATACTTTATTTCCTTTTATTGAACTCCCTCCACTCCCCAACTGAAGCTTATATTATCAAGGTATAGGGTCTTACCTTGTTCTTAGGTAACCTGCTGTATCAAGTAAATGCCAGTAGCTGATCGAAATAATGTAATTTGTATGCAAAAGATTAGGTTTTGCTCTGTCTGGGAATGGTGTATCAGAATGATTCCCACTCCAGTATTGGGTGCTTGTGGCATTTTCTGCTACACGAACGCTTATCTGTGTAACTTCTTAGATGGTGGTTAAACTTGGAGAGAGTAGAGAAGGTATGCCTTTCACTGCAGAGTTTTCAGGGGAAAACTGGCTGGAAAAAAATGTAAGTTCCTGCCAGGCAACTCTAGAGTTGAACCATGTCAGGAATGGACATTTCATATCACACATTACAGAAGGAAAGCTTACAATACAATTGCTCAGCTGGGCAGTTGAACTATGTCAAACGTTCGGCAGAACAGCAGAATAAAGACTGTGGTGGGGAATTTCATATGGGCGAATTGACGTGTGATAGAAGAGTTGCTGTTCTACTCAAAGCTGTGCTCAGCAGCTATGCTCCCGTAATCTTACAGTATGAGATGATTTGCCTCAGAAGACATACTGATAGATTAAATTTATTTTTACTTACCTGCCCAGTAGAGTGCTGCTTGTGTCGGGTGAAAAGATGGTGTTCCTGAATCATGGGATCCGTACTCCAGAAGCATCATCTTCCAGAGGGTCGCTGTTCTGTAGGGCATCCAGCCTATTTGGCTGAACAACATTTGGAGGGCAGCATTGAATTTAGCTTTGTTTACGCTAAAGAAAAGAAAATTTCAGAGGAATGAATAATTGAAAAAAGACATTACGCAAACAGTGCAACTTCTTTGGGGTTCTGGATATGTCACATCCAGATGAATGATGAATGTTTATGAAAATAATTTTCATAAGTGACCAGACAGATTGACTGCAGCTTTCCATAGCTCAGGTTGTGAGAAGAGACACGTAAACCCAAATCAGACCTTCAAAAGTCCTTGCCCAATATACGATGTTTGTATCCAGTCATGCTGCCTTTTTCACTGTGATTTGTCCAGGATCAGAGCACATAAAAGTAAGATTTACTTTGGTGTAAGGTCTTGAATGTCATTGCCATGTTCTGCTTAACTCAATGGTTTATCTTTGTTTGAATTTTAGTTAAAAGAGTACATCAGGCTTAAGTATAATGGTTTGCTTAGACAACTTTAAAATTATTACCTCTAATCAGGATTTCTTTCCCCCCTCCCCCCGAAATGATGAATTACTCAATTTCTGTGTCATGTCCCTTTAGAAAAATAAAACCGTTAAGAAAATTTTCAGGTCATTCCTATAAAAATAACCCCCATTTTTTCTTTTTGATGAAATGAAGTTTGTTGAAAGTGCTGGCATTTGGTGGGCTGAAAAAAAGTAGGACGGAAAAAATATTTAATCTAAGTTGTAAAGGAGCTTGGAACCACACCACAAGCATCATAATTAACTTTAATAATTATAAATGTAAATGCAGACAAGCCACAAGGTTTTAATGGTGTGCCACATGCTTCTGCTAATTATTTTAGAGTTTGGACACATTCAGTGCCAGCTAATTATAAACCCTGCTATGGAAATCATCTGTTTATATTAGACTTATTGATCTCTAGTGTTTAAGCAATATGAAAAGGGAAATCTACAATGCTGTACCATCTGCTTTGTATTCCTAATTGCTTTTAAAGAATCAAATATATAAATAGTCAGCTTTTTATATGTTGGGTTTCAAACTCATTCAAGGAACATGTTTTGCAAATCTAAGCGAATGAGAAAACGATGGAACATTAATAATTTCTCTCTTCCCCTCCAACTTTTTCCATCCTTGGGTCTCTGCAGTTCATTGACCTCAGCACAGGAGAACAAAACGTGCATGTCCCAGAAGTCCCGCATATTGGTCAAGCCAGCTGAGAAGTTATGCAGTTTATCATTTACATCTTTTAATTGCACATTTTCTTTTACTCCTCACCATCAAACACACCTTATGGCCATGAACATTTCTTGTTATTCCACTTAATGGATACACAAGAAGAGGGGAAGGGAAATTAATGTTCAAACTAACGATCGCCTCCTCTGGGAAGTATTTGGCTTTATGGCAGATTAAGCCTATTGGGCTGCATGATGGGCATTTGGTTGGGGGGGAGGATTCAGACTTTGATTTTTTTTTTTATCCTTCCTTTCTTTGTTAGAAGTAGCACTATTATGTATTTCTGCTATTTCACAGTAATTTCTTCATAAAATTGCTGATTTTCATGCCGTATAAAATAACTGTTTTCAGTGTTTAACTGCTTGCAGTGTCACTTTTACAGGGATAGTCTCTTTTGTTAGATATTTACTATTCTTTGACCCTTAAAAATTGCATTAATAAAAAGACGGTGTATTCGGAGGGAGTGTTCCCTAGACCCATTTCACAGATGGAGGAGGCAGGAGCAGAACTGAAGCAATTTGTGTGCAAAAACTGTAGGTATTCCCAACTTTCCTGCCCTTTCTGAAATCTTGTCCTCTACACTTTTTGTTCTGCTTTAGCAGGTTTTTTTTTTGTGTGCAGAGCATTGGAGAAATTATCTTTTTCTTTTTCTAAAGTTAGAAATTGTAACTTAGCCTAATTGTTATGTTGCCCCAAGAGAAGGTGTCTCATTACGGGGTTCGGCACTCGGGGTACATAATGACATGACTTCTGGAGGAATCCAGCAGTGGACATAAGGAGAGTAAAGATTCAGAAGTGTATCTGGTGTGAATTGTCACAACTCCATAACTTGAAGCCTGCAACGTTACAACAATTTGCATAGGACAGGAGTGTGCCCTAAGAATTGCCGTCTTCTTGACAAATTGAGAAACTGGGCCAGATCCCCAGCTAGTGTCAGTTGTAGTAGCTCTACTGAAATCCATGGAGCTGTGCCAGGCTGCACCAGCTGGGAGTCTGGCAATAGCTGTTTAAAATTAAACAAGTTAATGCACTTGACTGCTGCAGTTAAGAGGTCCTGAACCTCTGCTGCTTTGCCTATTGAGAAGTAGCTTACGCCTGCTTAGACAACTCCCTGCCCTTACATCCCAGTTAGACAGCCTAGCTTTGCACAAGGTGTAGATGTTTACGGCGGAGCATGGTGGAAGAGGGTTGGTCCTTAGAAACAAACCTAAGAGCAGTGTTTGCGGGTGTGGATCACTCTTTTGCTTTTTTGAAATTATATTGTTCTGTTCCCTGTGTTTGTTAAATTGCTCTGCTTAGCCTGGCACTTTGGAAGAAAAGTCTGCCACATACGGCTTTATGCTTATCCTTTTCTAGTGCACATGCATACCCTTATTTTAATCTCTCTGCATGTACATTAATAGTGCAGGCTTCTATTATTATCCGAGTTTATTATAACTAGGGCTCCTGATTTTTCTGCAATTCAGCAGGGAAAGAAGTGTAGCTTCAGTTTTCTATTGCTTTAAAATTCAGGCTTCTTCCCAAAAGTGAGGTACCAAGCAAAGAATCAACACTGGAACAGGCTTTTAAATGACCTTTCTAGTAAATCTCACATTTACAGTGAACAATATAATTTGGAAGCTTTCAGAGAGCTAGACTCCTGATCCATTTTTCAGATAATTATCATCTTTCCTTTTAATCCATCAGCATAAACGGTAACACTGAGAAGAACCACTGACCACATAGCATCATCTATTCTCTTGGTGTTGGGGAGCAAGCAACACGAGTGTGGAAGGATGGCTTCCTCTTGGTGACGCTCAGTGCAGGGCATGCTCTGACAACATGGGATTTGGGTTGGCAGCTTGCAGTGGGCCAGAGCCTATGATGCTATGTGGAGAGAAAAAAAAAATACCAGTCATCTAGAAGACTTTTATCTTTGGATGCTATTCCTGGTGCATCTAACATCGCTGCATCTTCCCTAATGAAAAGCCAGGCCTCCAGAGGAGGCCACAGCAGGGTGGAACAGTGGAACAAACATCTTCCTTTCTGAGGACGGACGTAAGAAGGCTTAAGTTGTTTTTTTTTTTTCTACTCACAGACAACAAATACGATTATTATGACCTACTCTTGTTCAAGTCTCCTCTTGGAAATCATCACCTGAGTCAGTGATGATCTGTCTGTGTGTACTGTTTAACTTTTCCAGGATGTAAATATTGTACTTCTTCTGCAGTACTTTTGGAGGGCTCTTCTGGTGCCATTAACATTTTAATGTTATTACTGAGAACTGGATTACTTGCTTTATACCCTCTGATGGCTAGGAAAATGGAAGTGAAGTGTCAGGTGCAATTAGGACAGATACCACCTACTGTATTCCCTTGACTCCTTTGTTTGTCGCCTTCTCGTATGACCCCCATTGGGAGTAAAACCTGCAGTAGTCCTCAATGAAGCTATCATGGATGAAGCTTATGTTGTGAGCATAATGTGTGGTCTAGATTACATAGGGCTTTTGAAGATCATGGAAAGCACCTAACATTTCATCAAAAAGGCTCTGTGAGCAGAAAATAAGAAGCAAATTAATTACATAGTTTTATCGGACAAGGAAAAACTAATTATATCCTTTCAATAGCCTTTAGCTATAACTCCAGGTACTGTGTTGTTAAATAATGTAGTCACAACTTGCCAGAAGTGGGGACTATTACTATTGCTGAGACAAAATATGACAGAAAAAGTTCTCGAGCTCCATTGGAGGTGGAAGTGGTTGGGTTTTGATGCTGCTGTTGTCTGGACAAAAGGAATTTGCTTTACACATTTAGACAGCAATTGAACACTTTGATGTTTTATAACCTGTATCACTAAGATCGAACCCGTCTGCCCCAATTTGTTTTCCACCGCTTTGGTATTACTTCCCACCATGTAAAGATTACATGACTCATCATCCACTCAGCCAGAACACAGGCATCCAATGTATAACCTAGAATGTAAGATTACTGCCTAAAAACTCTGCCAGAATTGCAGCGATACCGCAGACCAGGATAGCTTCAACCACGTTGTAACTACAAGGCTTTGTAACCTCCTAGGGTGAGAATACGGTAGTTTGGTACAGTGATGTATCAGTCTCGTTGCACCTGAATGTCATATTCTCTTCAGAGCAAGTAGATAGGCTTTTGTGTAGAGACTGTCATAAAAGCAGTAAAAACTCTTATTTTTGGCAAGCAGAAGCTGTTTAAGAACCAAACTAAACTGCTATAAAACAATAATTTTAAGGAGGAGTAAAACAGTGCTAACCTACATGGCAAGTTTCAGCTGATACACTGCGAAATGGCAAAGACATTAAACTCCCCTAAGATAAGGGTTATAATAGGAACTCCAGTGACCCTCCAGTACAGTGGGGCTTCCGTGGTACTATAATTAGGGTTATTACGATGAAGTCAGGCATATAAATGTTAACATTCTGCTCATTAAAATAGTTCTTTTCAGAGAATTAAGGATTCTGCATTTTACATTCACAAAGTGAATAATATAAACTTAACTTGTGGTTTCTTTGATTATGTGTTGGAAAGAGTTAAAATTCTCTATGTAGATCACTGTAGTTTTATTATGTAAGATGACCTTAGGAACTGTCATCCCCCTTGAATTTATACAAAGAATTCAAAGTAAAGGTTTTCTAGGTTACACTTCTTTTTTCAACCCTTTGTCCTGTCAGCTCAGTCCTAGATATCTTCATCTGCCGGCATGCCCAGATGTGCAATGAATGTTGATTTGAGCTGGCCCCTCAACCCCTCCCTGCTGGTGTCATTAAAACCAGGGAGGTAGCTGCTCCCCTGGCATCTTTGGCAAGGCTTGGCTTTACACTGCGGACTAAATTATTGATGAAGAGCACTTCTGTCGCAGTGTGTTTTACCCACCTTTAAATGAAACAGTGCGGATAGAGCTGTCATTGCCTCCTCACTCCCTGCAACTTCTACATGACATTTATGATGTGGTTCAGATTGCACTGAAGCAATTAATTTCCAGTAGAGCCTGCACTCAGAATGAAGTTCCCTGACAATTACCAAGGGCTGGTTTTTCAGTGAGCATACCACTCAGTCATTGATACAGTATACGAAAGAAAACATCACAATATCCCGTAAAGGTTTGGTGGTCTTTTTTTTCTGAAGCTGCTGCTTAGTGTCTGAACATCCTTTTCACACCAATACCTTTTCTTAACAATGTGGATGAAACTTGGTGATCAGACTCATGACTGGGCCTGATCCTGCTGTGCGCTGAATGCCCTCGGAGATCCTACTACAATCAGTAGGACCCAAGTTTTGCCATCTGTTAAGAAAAGCCTTACCAAAAATGCCTGTCATTTTTGGTAAGAGACAGCCAATATCTTCATGTCAGACATCTGTCCGCACCTGGAAGCGAAGCCTGATTTTCAGTTCTGCATTCAGCCATTAAAATGGTGCTCGTGCTATAGGAGCTGCTATTTTATATCTCTTCCAGGTGCTGCCTGAACACGAGGATAGACTTTTCAGTAAAGAAGGTATGCTCCTTCCTTAGGATTTGTGTAGGATAAAGAATGGAATAGATTTTGTTTATACATGTTGTTTCTCTGATACTTAACAGTGTCCCTAAGACCTTGATAGTGAGCTTGCCATGTGAGCCATCTGCGATGAGGAAGATTTTTGTCCAGGCTTGGACCTGCTACCTGCTACCTCTCTTGAAGTGGAGCCACCAGCTTCCAGAGTAGGTACCAGAGGTGGGCAGAAATAGCCATGGTTTCATATTTTAGTTGAAGCACAGTACAGCTCTGTCTTCCCTGATGACAGTGCTGTCAAACTAACATGGGGTGAGAATTTGAACTGGCATCTATGCATCAGGGTGATGGGCACTTTAGGAACGCATAGACAAAAATACAGACAGTATATTGATGGATAAACTAATGTGTGGACTTGTACTTACATGCTCAGGCTCAGAGGTGAATATTCTGACAACTGAAACATTTTGACACAAGTACTTATTAAGAAAATGTGTGAACCAGTTTGAATGAAATTGAATGTATCTTTATCCAGACCATGAAACAATCTGCTGGAGATTTGGAAAGACTACTGTAACTTGCCTTTCCCATGGTCCTGCTACTCCTGCTGTACCTCATGGGTTGGCTTTATCAGAAGGTGACCCTCTGAAACGTGGTCGGATGCGTTTTGGCCCAGGAGATGCTCTGGTGTGAGTGCTAGGCTCAGCAGAAATGTATCGATTTAGGAACCTCTCTTTAAGCATCCTCTTTAAAAAATTGTAGCTGTACTGCAGTTGCCTGTGATTGTTTTCCAAATACGTGAGATTTAAGTTTCATTTGAGGAAGAGGCACTGGAAATAAAGGGATTTTTTTTTTCCCATGGCATATTTAGCTAGAATGAAACTAAGAGTTCTCAAAAACACCTAATGCCC
>NW_009629704.1:18583-30894 GCF_000690535.1 Cariama cristata
CCTCCCCGCCCCCCCCCCCCCCACCTGATTTAGATTAGTGTTCAGAGTGGCAAAGCATCTGAAATATTTTGAAGGAAAGGCTAGCTTCCTTCTCCTGACAAGGAAACTCTTCTCCAGTTGTTTCACCTCTATTTTGTGGTAAGCTAAATTGTGTGTGTTTGTAAAGCGCACGAGGCACTCAAAGTTGTTGGTGTGGCTGTGTTACTGCAAGCTGCCTTAAAATGTCTCGTTAGTATCTATCAGAGGTCAGAGGAACCACTATTGAAATTGTTGGAACCTGAATAAGATAATAGGTGAGTAAGGAATAATACTAGTGAGTGAGCAAGCAATCTGGTGTGTTCTTTGTATTTTAGTGAAATCTCAGTTTTAGTGATTTTACCATCATTTTGCAGTTAAGGTTAAGCAGAAAGGCTTATGGGATTCATTGCAGTATTATCTTGGAGAATGAGGGATGCTTATACAGGGAATTTGTAGGATAGCAAGCAGCCTTTAATGAGCGTTTCAAAACTCCTGTAGACATTTATCACATCTCTTTGGTGAGACATGAGGAAGGTCTTCTAACTAAACTGCTCACCTCGAAGAATCTTGCTACTTTTGTCCACTCTTGCCCAACACTTCATCTGGTTAGGAATGAAGCCTTAAGCATGAAATGTCCTTTCTGCCCTGGACCAGATAGCACAAATGCTGAAGTCTTCACTGTGATGTTTCAAGTTTGGCTATTTTAGTATCAAGATTTGCACCTCTGCCAGGACAGCATATTTCAGTCTGGATGCCTGGAATAAGCTGTACTGACACACTGTGTTAACTGTGTCTACCTTACAAATCATTTGCTGATTTATCCAGTAGTTAGTTGGTAAGTGTGTTGGTTTGCCTATTGTGGCTTTAGCAGCAGATGCTAAGATAACATAGTAGATGGAAAATTCGGTTTGGTGTCACTTTCATTTCCATCTTCTCAGTGGGTAGGCACCAGTAATGGGCTGAATTTAAAAAGGTTTAGAATTTGGTTAGAAGACTTATTTAAAAATGGTCAGTTTATCAGTTGTTTCATAAGGCTGATGGGCTATTGAGCAGTCTTCCTCTGGGCATCGGCATGTTGATGGACAGCAGATGAGGTCCACACAGCTGAATGGCGTCACTGTCCCATGCTTATGTACCTGCCCGTTCCCTTTGGTAGCTGCCAGCCCTGACTCCAAACAACCTTAGATCTCTACACAACCCTTTCTTGAATTGTTTTAAGCAAAGGGAAAGAATCAACGACCTTGCCTCTGCTCCCCTGTTTTGAGCAAACAAATTTTTCTCCTGTTTCTTTTTTTTGGAGAGGGAATAAGGTGATAGACCTGTTCCCTGCTGAGTCTCTCTTTGGAGGAATGTATTTCAGGCTGTGTACTGCCAGGCCATTTCACTTGTTTCCTGCAGTAGATTGAGAAAGCCTCAGTCTTGCTACTTGTTCTTTAAAATATCCTGGGGATGAAATGCTTCACAGAAGACTTGATTAGTTTAGTCCATCTCCTTCCCCCCCTCCCCTTTTGTTTTTTATTTTTTAAATAAACGAGGAATTTATTGTCATGCCTACTTCTGCAAACTAGTGTTGTAATGTAAGCCTGATATACAACCTATAAAGCCTGTAAAAACACCACCTATCAATCGGCATTTTAAAACTCCAGTGTCTGTATTTAGCAATCTAAATAAAATTGCTTTATTTTCAGAGGTTCAGGAACCTACAATGGATAAAGTATAGAAGGAAGTAATCACCGTGTAATTGAAGAAATAGCATAGCAGCATGCAGCGTAGGTGGAAGTTGAACTTTCTACAGGTGTGGGGTGCCAGGGCAGCTGAGGCAGTGATGACACTGGGAGGCAAGTACAGGCCCAAGAGAAGAGGAGATGGATAGTTTGGTGGCTCACATGCATGGACAAACACACGCCACTGAAGACAGAAGGATTGTTGTGGTGGTGGTGAGCAGGAGAGACTTTGGGTAGAGCTTTATGGAGGAAAGCTTGGGATAGGAGGATAGTGTTAGGAAGATAGCACAGATTTGGAAAAATCCCACGTTTTACCACATTTGAAGTGATCCTTGAGTACAGAGGCACAAACGTGGGGAGCTGCTTTCCACTTCAGTGCTGAAATTCAGAGGGGGCAGTGGGGAGAAGGCTGGGTGCTGCTGCAAAGGGAATGCACTGTCTTGAACTAAATGTTGATCTTGTCTGCTGGAGCTGGAGAAAACTAATGATAAAAGAGACATTAATTTATGTTTAAAAATATATCAAAAGGCTCATGTTTAAAATATCTACAAAAATGATTATGTGTGACTTAGGGCATGTGATTCTTTACCGCTATTAGCCGACACAAGATGGGAGTCTGAGCTCCAGATTTGTTTAATGGGACAAGTTAAAATTTCTTTTTGAGCTAAAGTTAGTATATTTAAATATACGTGAACAAATTCCCTTGTCTCCTGGAGAGTTAGGACATGAGACTCTGCTCTGATGTAGCGCTTTTCTGCTGGTGCTGCAAATACGCTTTGTACAATGTTAAAAAATGCTGTTACGAAGCAGAGAATTAGACCTCGGTATGTAAAATAGGGAGATGATGCAGAGTAATTTGAGTAGGAAATCCTGGGACATTAGCGATGCTCCAAGTGCAAATTTTAATATGGATTTAACTGCAGAGCTGCTACTGAGGCCTCCATAATGTTATTTTAAGGTTAATTTGGAAACCTCGTTCAGCGTTTTGGCTGCCTAGCAGCCACTGTCATTAGTGAGAGTCGCATGGTTGAGTTCCAGTGCTCTGCTCTGAAAAACTCCCTCTCTACAGTTGTTTATGTACATAAAAATAAATGAGCAAATAGGCTGTTCTTTGAAAAGACGATTTCATGTATAATAACATGTTAATGTTTTAATCCAGTCATCTGCACTCCCACTAGCAGGCAAAGGAGCTTCAGATCTGAGTTCTGAACCTTTTCTTAATGACAGGTTTCTTTGGTCAGAAGCAAGTCAAGCTCTCCCTTTGTCATCCTGGCTTATTTTTCAGTCTTGCTGTCTTTCCACAAGACAGCAGTGAGAGATTGCTATGAAACTAATTAATGTCTGACAGACAGATCGAACCGAATATCCAAAGGATTCAGAGTATAGTTCATTCCCCTTTACAAAACAGAATACCGCAAGGCAAGAAACATATAGATGACATTATTATACTAACAAAGAGCTGAGGGAATTTTCTTGCTCATTTTATCCAAATTAGACAATTTAAGACAATTATGGTTAAACTTCCCTCCCAGACTGCAGCTCAGTTACCTTGATGTGTTGGTAGTTGTAAAGAGATACATATGAAATATTACCTAAGAAGGAAGCTGTGTGCTTTAGTGGACCTCTATTGTCTCTCGGAGCGCAACCACAAGGGAGAAATAAGGGTCATGTGTCATATATGCATAGCCAAAGTATAGAAGATTTATGACTTAGTGAATATGTAGATATGCTAGTGTTCTTGACCAAGCTGTGGAAGCTGTCCTTGAGTGTGTCTGAGGTTTTACAGTTCAAAAAAAACCCAACAACTTCAAAGCGAGAAAGAGACAAACAATTATACACACGCAGTCTTGGAACACTTGGGCAGTGTTCTCTGCAATTGCAAAAATAATGACTGCTCATCCTAGTCTCTTGGGGGCAAAATTTCCATATTTTTGCTTTCGAGGCACTTTCAAAGCCATTTACTGCCATAATTCATACACCACTGGATTAAGAACCATATGCCTCTTAAAATCAGCAAGAGGCTATGTAGCGGATTTGCTGATTTAAGGAAAAGGAAAAAATAAAAATAAAACAGGCAGATTGAGACCTACTTTTACTTCAAAGGATATAATAATAATACCAGTTTGTAAGTCCACTCATTAAGAAATAGTTCCTAATTAATTGGATAGGGTGACAACAAAAAATATCAAACTCTGGTATGTTGACCACTGCATTTGATTTCTATATTTACAGTAGGGTCTTTTGGTCACCAGTTATCTGTAAGCGTTGACTGTACATTCAACACAAGTTGTATCCAGGGACTTAAGCAGTGCTTGTGGATGAGGAGAGGAACATTTCATCTGCAAAACAGATACCGTTCTGTCCAAAATAAAGGATGGTCCTGTGATGTAAACTGTGAGTGATCACAGTTTGCTACATTAGATTACAGCGTGATGCTAATTCACTGTACTTTTCAGCAGAACGTGCACTGCTTTCACTGTTTAGCAGTAAAACACCTTTCCCTGGTGTTATTGCTACCAGCATGTCTTTTGGATTATCTAGGCTGCTGTCTGGGAATTCATGTCCTTTTGGATCTGTGCTGGCTCTCTGTAGTGCAGCTTATGAACATCCTCAGAAATCAGTATGTCTCACACATCTGTATGTCAATACATACTCACCATCTCTGTGATCGCAAAGAAAACTTTTCAAATAACAGGCTTTTCGTCTATGAGCGACATGCAAATGATTGCAAAAGTGACTACCTGAGTCTGCAAACAGCCTGAAAAAATAGCTTCAAAATGGTTATGTAAAGGCCACTGAAGAAACTTCAAAACACAGCCATAATCCTCCCATAGTTCATGGTTGCTGCAGAGGTATAGCCCATATAGTCATAATTCCTGTACACGGCAAGGAGGCGGGGAGAGGTGCATTGGCATAATTGGCAACTGCCAAACCCAGTAAAACATTCAGGCTCTTCAACCAACTTTGAAATTATTCCTAATCTTTTCTGCAAATGGAGATGGAAAGAAAATGTACTCCCTCTTTATCATCTCGATTGCTTTTTCTATTTAAAACCAGCTGGCCCAATGATAACGTTGTTCGCAGCAGATAACATGATATTAAAATAAAATTAGTGTCAACGCACAGAACAGGGATGCAGATACAGTATTTGTGTCTTCTTGGCTAAATAGTCATTATACCTTCTCCTAAATTTGTTGCTGATTTTTGTGTAGCAAGTTTTTTTTTGTTTGTTTATTTGCTGCACCAAAACGCCATTAAAGATGGATTTGCTTCTGCTTAACTTAGACCTCTCTTGCTTTGACCCAGTTCTTACTGGACAAGGTCAGGACATCTAGATACACAGAAAGGAAAAGGTGCATTCCTCTTTCCTTCACGCTGGTTTTGTTGCTGCTGGTGGTAGGAAATGGGGAGCGGGAAATACGAGAGCGTAATGGGAACAGTGTCAGTGCCGGTTTTGTCGCTCTAGTAAGGACCACTGTTCAGTCCGCTGTTGGTTTTTGGGACAACACAGTAACTTGTTTAACACAGTATTTTGTAGAAACAAACGTGTTTATATCCCTCTTTAGTTTTAGTGTCTGGTTAACAGCTCTTGGGGAACATTTGCAAGAAGTTGCATTGATTTCTCATTTCTCATAAGGTTCCAGCTGGAGCCTTTCATCCTATTTGGGGTGATGTAATTTGGGAAAGATTTGGATCAATTGAACAGAGTTTAGAGGAGAACAAGGAGGATAATCAGAACCCCAGAAAGTGTGGTTCACGAAGACTGAAAGAAATGGATCCCAGAGCCTGAGGCACTGATGCCTGGAAGGGAGTAGGATTGTTCTTTTCATACATGGAACAGTCTGCTCTCCCTGTCCGTGGTGGCCAAAGCAATGGGACTGAACTGAAACTAGCAAGATTCAGGCTGGATTTTAAAAAATCCTTCCTGGCTGGGGAGGTTATAGCAACACTGGAGTAGGTTGCTGAAGTCTCTTTTACTGTCTCCTGCTCAGAACTGGGTAGACAAACATCTGATAGAAAGGATGTAATTTGCTTTCAAAGAGAAAATGACCTTTATGTCTCAGGGTCCTTTCTTGCCACATGATTCTGTATATCTCTGTGCAGTTCCTAAAACTGCTCTTGTTACAGTATATTATTTTATTCCTGCTAAGAGGTTATATGAATGAAGGAGAATTTCCTATTTCTCCTCCTTTTCCTGGAAAGATGCTACCAACAGGTGGAGAACTTCATTACAAAATACTTGTTAGAAAAGGCTATTTGTTTCCTGGAATTTTATAGGGATCAACAAGTTCAAAAACATCTAGAAAAGAAAGATCCCAGGGATCTGGGAGGCAGGACTTGACTGCTGATGGGAGATCACGGCCTGATTGTGTCCTAAACGCTCTGTTTTCTTGTGTTTCAGCCTTTCAGAAAGGAGTAGAAGAGAGTCAAAGTCTGTTGCATTTCAGTGTGTTTGAGGCTTGCTCTACAAACGTATTTGCTGAGAAAATTTAGCTTAGAAAATTAAACCTTTTGCTTTTTCATGAAGAAAGGTAGCTACTTATTGTGCTTTGAAGGGGTTTGTAAATCTCTACATCTGCTTCTAAGGGAGAGCTGCTTCTCTGTTAATCAGTGTGAATCCTGAATGGGACTGAAATGGGGCTCAGACCCAACGGCTATTTTTCATCATTCATTTCTTCTTTTGAGGACTTAAAAGCTTTCACACAGAAACCTGATCTAAACCTCCAGTTGCCTCCCTTCCCCTCAACAGACACATAGGAAGTCTGAGGATATTGATTGAATAAGCCCCCAAACACATGCCTTGGAATTCACTTTTTACTCCCGTTTGAAAGAGCAAACAATCACATTCCTGCAATAATGTAAATTTTACTTTCATTATGACTGTACTCCTACAAGCTAATTACATTTCAGACACAAAGCCTGTCAACTTTCCTGCTCCGTGGTGATAAAGGAACCTGCTGGGTAAAATGGCCACCACTCGTGTTATTTCAGGAAATATCTAGCTGACTGTGGGAGAGAGTTCTTGTTTCCATATTGAAGTAAAAAAACAGGAAAACTCTAGTAGGTTTATAGTAAATGTAAGTGGCTGTAATGATCAATATAAGTGGACAATATAGTTTAAAATTAATCATAGTCTGTGTTTAGGGAACCTGTCTGGTTTTGCCTTGCATATTCTTTTTCATATTTATTGAGAATACCGACTGAAATTGAGACCCTTTCCACTGGGATTTAGGGTAGCATGTTTTCCTTTGCAGCCAGGGTGAGACAGGCCTATTCCAGAGGAGTGCTGCAAAAGTGGCTTAAATTCCTCCCAACCATTTGTTACTACTGATGTCCTAGAGGTTATCACCCTAACCAGCTTAACTAGCTGTCTGAGAAGAAAAAAACATTCAGTCAGTCCTTCTGCATTTTAGTGCTAGTGTAGCCAACTTAGTTTTGAGATCTGTTTTAACTAAGCCATCTGATTTTTTTCTTTTCCTTTTTTTTTTTTTTTTTTTTCCACGTAAGCAAATGACAGCACTCACAGATTTGGATTTGCCAGCTGAAATGTGAAGGTAGCAACTTGCAGCAGCAGAGGGGTGGTGAACAGCCAAACAAACCAGGGCTGAAGGCAGCATCTTTCACTGCATGGCCCTTTCCATAATCCGCTTCTGGGTGGAACATAAAGGCGCTTCCAGAGGTAGGTTTAGAGGCCCAGCTGACAGGTGCTAACTTGTTTAGCTGCTGTGTGTTGATTGCATTTGATTGTGTGCCCGCAACCTGAGCAGATTCCAGAAGAGAGTCATATTCTACTTATGGCAAGTTCCTTATGCAATACATCATGCTTTTGGTGCGTAACTTGGCCTTGGTGCAGTACTCGGGGGAAGAAGTGAACTCAAATGAGTGTGAACGAGGTTCTGAGGGGAGCTGGTGCTTTCTTGCCTGACCTGGGCCACGTGACAGGACATGTTGTCATTTTGGTTGCTTCTAGTGCTGAGCTGTGATTTGGAGAAGGTGCCCACCCCCCAAGGCTTAGCACTATAGCTTCTGTCTTGCTCTACACCTGGACCTGAGGCTGAGAAGCTACAGAGATGTCTTGGTGTGTTGTCTGAAATGGGTGGAATAGCAGTGCTGTGGGGAAAGGCTGGGAGATGAGAGTGAATGGAAGGGGAGGGCTAATGAATTCTCATTTAACTGCCCCAAGTAAATGAACACGAGATACTTAGGAGGATGCCCTTTCTACTCAAGAAGCTGACGTGAATCACCCTTTCTGAACAGCTGTCACATTGCAAGTTACTAAACATCACATCATTCTCACTCAGTTTAGCAGCACTAAGCATGATATGAGATCAGGGAGGTCAAACTTGTCTGTGATTAAACCTTTGTTGATAGTTTCCAAACTTCTCCAGATTTTATCACGCTGCTAAAAACCTGATATCCAATAACTTCAACTTCATAAAGGCTCTGTTGGTAGACTGAGAGTCTGAACGCAGAAGGGCATGACTCTTCTGTTACCTGGGTATCTTGCTTAGTAAAATCAGTAGGAACTGATGTTTCAGTACCTGTGTGAATCTGGTCCACAAAATGTAGCAATGCACAGTATGTGTCCAGATGTTTAATAGACTCAGTTGAGGTGAATGGTACTTGGGTAGTTGTCTGGAATTACTGCTGTGTGAATTACTACTTCATGCTTTTGGTCTGTCACTAATGAAATTGTGTGATGCGCATCCTCGTTCAGAGTCCTCAAAGCCTGTGCACAACCTGTATCCCCCATAAAACCTCAGAGACACATAAAAATGATACATTGGCTCTCTGCGGGTTTTTTTTTTTTCATGGGGAATGGTCACCCTGAAAGGTCTTAGTTGCAATGATACAAACATACCTACAGGGACTTGGCAGTTTCCTAACCTTTATGCTTTGAAATATCCAATGGAAAGTAATAGTGCATGATTTCTGGGACACAGTGATTCAAAGCCTCTGCTTTGCTGATTATCGTGCCACTACCTCGTTCAGTGGAACAACATGCATTTATGCTAGCAAGAACCTGTCCCAAAGGACTGAGGAGGTAGGAGTATAAAATAAAGTTTTACTCTAATGTTATTAAATAGCTCTGTCCTTGGAAAAGAGCACAAATACTCCCTTTATATATGAAATGAGTCTGAAAGTTTAGCTAAATGTATAAGTAGCTCATTAAGTAGTGCTTGGTTGAACAATTTTTTCATGAAATAGTTGTTCCTCTGAACATACTTGGTATTTTGAGAGGAAATGGTGGAAGTGGTAAGGACATGGTGGCTTAAAAAAGCCCTCATAGTGCAAAGTAATTTTTTCCATACATTTTCGAGAGTATTTTTTATTACGCATTGCACACATCCTAAATACATAATTACATGCTGTCTTGGCTGATTGAGTAAATAATACTTTTTTTTTTTTTAAAAAAAGTATGAATATTTAACAAATGGACTGCAATGGCTTCAATGTGGGGAACATAATACGGGTTTTAAAAACCTGCCTAATTATGCACTTAGCCAAGACATGAGGACAGTTCCTCTAGAGCCATTCTGGCCTGTCAAGTAAATAATATGCATTTTACAAAACCAACTAATTATGGGTTTACCCATGGGAACGTAAAAGATCTGAAGATGCAGGTAAGTAATATGCACTTTATAGCTAACCATGCACGGGGAATTTAATTTAATTAAAAATGTGGTAGGTAAAAAAAAAAAAAAAGTGTAAATAATGCCTATAATCTCTCCAAAGCCAGGAAATTCAAGTTAAGTTAGCTCCTGTGCCATCCTGTAAAAGTCAATATATCAGTGAGAAATATCCAAGAGCAGGATTCATGTTGGTGGAAGCATTTTCATTGAAGGAGATGTCATTGCTTTCCTGGAGTTCCCTGTGATTCGAAGTGCCTCCTCTGGCCATCAGGACTGCAGACTTGGGGCTCCTCTTTAAGATCATGTTGTGGGTTCAGGGGTATAACATGGCCAATGTCTGCCTTTGGTCACACTTGTGCATTTTTCCCTGAAATTTTTATACTAGGCTACAGGCCTGACTAGGAAAAAAAAGAATGGAAATCTGGGTTCACATTTGGTTTTCTTAATATGCATTTACCAAGGTGCTGGAGGAATTTTTGAATCTGCTTAGGGGATACAAAGATGACTTGCTGTAAGCTGACATTGTGCTCTTTCTGAACCACTAGAAAAGAAATAGTAAGGCTTGAACGCTCCATCGTGTGTCTCTCTTTGAAATACGTTGTATGGAAAAGAAGGCGAAAGGTGACATCAAGACTTTTGAAGAGTTTTGAATGAGAAAAACATTTTGAGCTTAATCCTGCAAAGTACCAAGAACATTGTGTGTATCTTAGTTGTCACTAACCCTCTGTATACGTGACTGTACCAAAATTCATGCCTGAGGAAGACTGACGTTTGAGCAGACTACCTTACGATTTATCACACCAAGGAAATCTAGATCTCAGGTGAAAGTATAATTAGGAGTGTTGACTAGGGTAAATGAGTAGTGCAAGTGTTTGCACGTACGTATGCACACTTAGATGTACTAAACCAGTCATTTCTTCTCTGAAGGCTTTAACAAGAGAATCTGAAAGACTGCAGACAGCACATTTCCTTAGGAAACAGTCACTCAACAATAAAGCAGTAAACAGTCAGTTAACGGTGGCCCGTTCTTTCCACTTCTCAAACAGTATACAAAGCATTTTTTTTTTTTTCTTTTTGTTGAGTCTTCCTCTTTTTTTGTAAATTGTTTCTAAGAACAATTTTGGGACAGCTAAAATGCACCAGTGCCCTGTCAGATTGCTGGGCAATACACAAATACATTGTCTGACATTTTTCCCCAGTTTTATACATCAAAGTTGTGTTCTGAATATAAATTCCTGCAAGCTACTGAGATCACGAGTATGAAATCTGAAACTGCTGGTTCTATGATGATAAAGGGACATGCTCTTTAAAAGAACCCATTTTTGCTGCAAGCAATGAACATGCTCTGTGGAAAGAGACCTAGATTTGAAGTAGAGTTTGAAATGCTGCAGGGATTGCATTACATCCTTCTTACACTCCTTTCCCTTGGTCAGATAGGAGCTTTTTTTCGTTGTTTATGTGTTTACTTTGAGAATGTTAGATTGGAAAACTTCTATTAACCCTCTTCTTTTTGGCTCCCTTTCTTCCCCTGTCCTTCCCTGTCACCCACCTCCCCAGCATTCACTGGAAATAGATGGTTCTGTTTGGGATCTGAAGAACTGTATTGTTTAACCACAAAACCATCTTCTTCAGCTTTTTCTCTTTCCTTAAAAATACTCTATTCTTTTTAAAATGCAAAGTGGATTTGCAGTATTTGATTACGTACTGAAACCAGATACAGAAATTTATTATTAGGAAATCGAGTGTCACGCTAGGAGAGACTGGAGCACAGTCAAATTAACAACCTGGTTTGTATTTTAACTATATTGTGGTCTCACCATTCTGCTTATGTTTCTCACAAAAAAACACCCCAAAACAATAGCAGTGATCACTGCTAAAAAAAAAACCAACAACCCACGATTGATGTTTATTGCTTAGAAATAGCTGCTTTTGCTTCAGATCCGTTGGAAAGTAGAGGAGTGAAATGAGCTAGTGGCAAGCTGTGAGAGTTTCGGGACCAAGTACTGCAAATAAAACTCACCTGGAGCTTTTGAGGAGTGAAAGATCAAGACTGCAGTGAACAATTTCTTGCCAGCAATTGCCTTGACCGTCGGGTCACCATTGGAAAAATAATATGATAATCTTTACATTAACTTCAGTAGTTTTCTTTGTGCCAATTGCTCCTATTGTTGCTATGCTCAGCTAAGCTGGCATGATGGGAGGTGTATTACTGGACTGCTTAAGAGAAGACTTGCTTGAGTTCTCAAGCAAGGTGAATAGGACTTGGAGAATCTGACAAAAATGTTTTATCTGAGCTGTTCTCTTAATTAAATTAGTCCCATTCCAATAGCCAGCTGAATAGTGATGTCAAGGAGGAGACAGCCACCTTACGAAACCTCTCCTGTAAAACTTACTGTATTTTTAGATTCTTGGATTCTTTCAGTGCCATCTGTAGCTCGCACATCACATTCTTCACCACGCCATTACCTTACAGAAGCAGATGAAGAATAAGAAATTATTTTATCTAGGTCAGAAAGGGAATATGCTGAGAAAACTCCTTTGTGAAGGGGGAAATCAAGCTATCGCACAACGCTAGGGAACACGAGATGCGTTAATTTAGGTATTTGTTTAATATTCACCATTTTATTGGTAGCACGTCAGGATCATGTATTAACCAGTGCCGATGTTAACGCTGGCTTAATAAAATCCTTGCCTCAGCTTTAGGCAATCTAAGAAACATTTTTGGTTCCTCGCCCCTCTGATGCCCGGTGGCCAAATCCTGCTCCCTCTGTCTGTTGGGGAGCTCTTCAAGAACCGGCACCTTCTGCTGCGTGATTAAGAGCCCACGGGATTTGGCCCCGAGACCCTTAGGACGTGTGCGTGAAGGTTTCTTCAGTCCGAGCGAGGAAATTGTGGCGTTTCGTTCGTTTTTTTTTTCTTTAGCTTTCTTCCTAAG
>NW_009629705.1:0-13789 GCF_000690535.1 Cariama cristata
CAGCTCCTTTGTTCGCCTTCGGAGCGGGGTGCGGCCGGGCAGAGCGGGCGGCTTTGGCGACACCAGCCCGCCGCCGGCAACGGGGGCACGCCGGGCACGGTCACTCTCCGAGCTGTCCGCCGTTTGGAGAAGCCAGCTTACTGGCAACAGGCAGCAGAAAGCATCTACGAAAGACCAAAGATAAATCTAGCAGCTCGTCTCGGTGTCAGGAAGCGTTGAAGGAGATGCTTACAAATCATTTGAAGAGAGAGATGCTTCAAAAACATCAATATTGATGTAACACGAAGCCATTTCCCCATGTTTATACAAAGTTCACAGCGTCACAAACAATCCATACCCTTTACAAACAAATTGATCCTGCTGGGGAATGCTTCCTTGGGAGAGAAATGCTTTTTATCATTTTCTTGCAAGGAAGGTGATGGTTTATTATTTGTTTCATGTCCTAGATTTTTGTGCATGTAGTTTGAGCATTACCAAGCTAACATTCTACTCCATCTTGAGCTGCAGGGAAATGTGTTGATTAGAAGGAGGACGAGCTTCCCTGGTGTTTCAAATCATCATACACTGTCTTCCCTTTCCTTCTTTAAGTGAATCTGGGACTATTAGGTTAAGATTTCTACTTTTAGGGCACTTCTAATTTCCCAAGTGACTACTTTGTGTGAAACAGGCAATCGAGTACCAAATTCCTGAAATATGTGAAGTAGGCATGTAATACAATCATCCTTGATAAACAGCAACACATTCATGCATTGAAAGAAAAAATCGGAAATCTTACTCTCTTTTGTCTCCCTACAAGAACATCTCTGGGAGGTGAAAAGAAAGTCTGCAGAAACTCCTTGGGAAGTAGCAGCTCTATCCAGCTGGCAACTTCTAGCAGCACAATAACACTACCTTAGCAGAGACCTAAATACAAATAGCTAAAGTTAAATGAGATGTTAGTTTTACTCTTGTGGTTTACTGCTTGGTAAATGAAACAGGTTAAACTTTCAATTAATTTCAGTTAATTCAAATAGTTGGCTTGTTGTAGTCATTATCAATTAAACGAAATGCCTTCAAGCTCTCTTCCCCAGCTTAAGTCTGCACTTCGACATTACAGGAATTTCCCACACTCTGAAGCTTACGGTGTACCCTTATCCAGCAAGGAGTGGATTTCAATAGAAGCAGACTCTCGCTTGCATCATCTGAAGGCATGGCCTATGGAAAAGGAAGGCAGCTCCTGAAGATAAAAAATTAGCCTCTCAAAAACATGAGAGTGCAACCCAGAAAAGGCCATGGTCCCAGCTTGCCTATTCAGGTTGACAGCCTGAAAACAGTAAGAAGAAAACGTTTATTTACAGTTGCACGACTAAGGCATGCATCACAGTCAAGATAAATAAAGAATGACGTTTATATACCTTAGTACTGAATCACTGGGCCGCCTTATTCACACTAACACAGTTTGTATAGCCACAGCTATACACAGTGGCACAGCTACAACCTGATACTGTATGGTGTCACGCAGCTGTATTTGCATAGTTTAAAGTCACTGCTGCAAGCTGAGTGAGGTGTGGGCACAGCTAGCTGCGGTTGGGTGCCGAGCTGCAGGACTGGCAGTACATTGTACTTTGGTATAATATATACAAAAACCTGGATACAGTTTATTTTCTGTGCTATCTCAGTGCATGGAATGGGAAAAATTAAAGTTATGTAAACATCTTCATTTTTCTAGATTAAATATAATGGAAAACTCCTGTTTCAACCACAATGTTGAGAAAAAAAAAATTAGATAAGAGCTTTGCCTTAACGTGGTAAATGAAGTGTAGTCAGCTACAGACTGAGATTACTTGTGTTGTTCAAAAGAAACCACATTTCTGTGGCAACTTAAAGTTGCAAAACAGATCATTCCTGCTAGAGACACAGATTACTCGCAAACTTAATTTCACAACTTTTTTTGTTGTGCCATCCCGAAGAGCCCATTATTCCTCCTCATATTCCTCAAAAAAACAGCCAAGAAGAAACAAACAGAGTGTAAAGGATCATTTTACAACATGGACCAGTTCCCTGGTCCAGGCCCACCAAGTGCCCCCACAGGGAGCTAGGTCGGCAGGACTGAAGGAGATGGAGACGAGGCACTGACAGCAGGGCTGCCTGAGGACCTTTCATGGTATTACCAATACAGCGTCTATGGACTTGTCCAGACCACACCCTCTTTATTGGCTTTTTCACATTAGCATCATCAGATGCACCTAAATCATGTATATTAAATACTCATTAAGCTGACTAGAGCTATACAATTTTCTTACAGTATTTGAACAATGGAATGATGAAATACATTTTTTTCATTAGGGATAATACCAAAAGTTTCACTTTTTCTTCATAGCCAATTTAAGGCTTCTTTCTCATGTGTGGAATTGGCTGGAAAAAGGGAATGGGAATCTGCTATCAGAGGACTTTATTCCTGAATTTTCATATTTAATTCCCTGTAGCTTTGCAGAGACCAAAAGATGTGTTCAGTCAGTGGCAGAACTCTGAGTGTTCACATTAGTTCAGAGATATTAGGACAAATCCTCAAGGATTCTTGCATCAGACACAAGAACTCCTCACCACCAATGCTCTTTTCCCACTATTGCAGAGCCAAGATGAGAGTCTCAAAGAGCTCTGACAACCTTACCACCCCAGAAGGTGGCAGAATAAGGGAATTTCCCTTGCAGCTGTTGTGCAGCATCCTGTTTTGTGTCCAGAGAACTTATCTCAAAGGTTCCAGCCCAGCATCTTCTCTAGATAATAAAAGCCTGAATCTAACCAACACACCCCCACACAGTAAGAAACAACCCAAAACCAACAAACTTGCTCATGAAAGACACTAGTACTGAAGACAATCTTCTTCCTAAATTGCTTAAGGGTTAAACTGACAGTTCAGAGGTCTAAAGTAGAATATATTGATAGAGGCGTGTTCAAGAATGGAATACATCGGGATCTTACAGGTAGAAACATCGAAATCGACAAGAGCATTGCAGAAGAAAGTTGCTTGAACCTTAATAAAAGGTGCTTAGCTCCTTGTAGAGTTTTCATAGAGACTCACCCTCATGCTAATGCAACAGAAAAGAAAAGTCATTTCGACTCTCCCATCCTTGGGCCATCCTTACAGGACCTGCCTAACTCAAAGTGGCTGAGCCTAGAGTTTCTTTTTGGCATGAGTAGTCTGGAAGCACAGGAAACATTCAGCAGTTCAAGTTTATGAGTTCATGCCAAGGGAACATGGCTCCCTTGCTAGTAAAACTTTGCTACCACAAATAAACAGGCTGCATGCACATAACCCATGCAAAGAGTTAAAAAAAAAATAATACAAAGGACTTCATAAATGATCATTTCTTATCAGCCTAAACTCCTACTTACATTGAGAATAATTCACTGCCACAGAGGACTTTGGTAGTTCATGGACTTGTCCTGCGGCTCAGAAATAATAGATAGTCTGTACAAAGTCACTTTCATCTAGTGTGAACAAACATTCCAGCTAATACAGCAGCACATCGATCAGACTGGCTTACAGGCAGTTAAAAGTACATACACTTTTGTTTTTTTTTTACTAATGCAAAGACACACCATAGCTTGCAAAACCTCATTAATGAATTTGTAGCAGAAACAGAATTCATGCTGCTGTCAAAGAAAAACATTTCTCTGTGTCAATACTGATGATGATATTTATAAAAACCTTAGATAACTTAAATTTTTTAAATTTTATTTACAGGAATATGAAATTCAATGTTTATCATTGTAAACAATAGAAAATTTTAGCTGCCTCTACTGAAACAGAAGCCAGGTGCAATCTGTAATGGATGCTTCCATATCAACTTCTTTACAAATCAGGAAAAAAATCCCAACCCTCTCACAAGAGAAAATCATCTTCTCCTGGCATCAGAAATAACATTGGCTTTTTTATTGACTCTGTGAGTCAGGTCTCTCAAGAGACTCTTAGCTAAATATATCATTATTTTCATTAAATATGATTTAAACAATAGCTTAAAGTTAATTGCTGAATTATCAGTAGTCTGCAGATTTAGATGTTCAATCCAAATCTTAAAGTCGTAAGAATACCACTAAATCAATGCGCAGAGAAAAATGGTGCTTATGCTTGGCAACAAGTTATTATTTGAGTGGGTAGTGAAAAAGAGATATTTGATAATGGTTTTTCAATAAGTATCATACTATTATATAGATAGATGCTACAGCCTACCACATGGCACTGCTTTGACACCATATATAATTTAATTTCTCATAAATCATACAATTGAATTAAGGACTTCTTTTGTGCAGAATAAGTCAGATCTGGACCAGGAGGTACCTGTCTTCTTGTTCTGACTGAGTTTGCTTTAATGAAAACCAGTCTATTGCAATACAAATAATACTATAGGTTTGATGGGGAGAGAGAGGGATGGTAAAGTAGGGTTTATCATTAATCTACTACTAAAGACTGGATATGCAAGAAATGCATTTCTTCCACTCCACAGGTATAACTCCTACAGGTTTTGATAATAATATCAGTAGAAAATAAGATTTTTACTCTGTTAATCTGATTAAAAGAATAAAAGAGAATTTGCTCATCTAGAGCTTTTGTTATAGCTACCAATTTATTTTGCAGTTCACATCCTAAATGAAGAAAAAGCCTACAGCTCTAGGATGCAGTTTTGTACCCCATTGTTTGCCAGTTTTAGAAAAGACTTAGGTTCACATCTTGTCTCTGTTAAAGTCAATGTGAGTTTTGTGGTTAACTCCAGAAGGGCTAAGGTGAGACCACTATATACCTTTATCATCTTTGATGTAAGCAAGGTTGCAAATCAGAGCAGTTGGAAGCATGCTGGAGTGTTGCATGCACCTGCAGCACTCCTAAATGAAGCCAGTTTGGGCTTCAACACAGTAATACTAGATAGACATTAAACATACCACACTGGATTTACTCTTTATCTCTCCCTTTCTCTCAACTGATCTATTTTTCGTGCTAAACACCTGATAAAAAGCTGTCAAAGGTGCTTAATGACACATATTTAAGTACAGTACAGTACATTCATCTGAGCAGAATTAATTTAAGTGAAGGACTCAGCATCTGTTCAGTTCAGTTTTTCTGTGAATTGAATGATTATGGGCAAGCAACACCGAAGCGCAACTTACTGATCAAATGTACCCTCAGTGCCTTCCTGTGTCTCTAAACACAGTGCCTTGTGTTTCCATTACAGACAGATTTGACCTGAAATTCTCAGGTACTTTTACCTTTAGTTTTGAACATCAGAACAATTTCTTTATGCCGGTAGCAAGTCTCCATGCCAGTGCAGTGAGGAGACAATTGCTCATTATTCTGTTGGTAGGAGGAATTTCACTTCTGAAATAGCTGGGTGAATTTCAGGGACACATTTATCAATGGTATAATAAACACACCTTCCTCTTAAATCAGGGAAATCCTGCCTGCTTACAACAGTGAAATTAACTTTGTGTTCAAGTGATCTTTATTTCTAACAACAGGTGGTATCACCGAGGAGGTCAGTTTGCCTGCCTGATTAACAGGCTTCTGACTAGATGACTTGCTTCCAAAAATCTGTCTGGGTACCAGCAAGGAAGGACAGCAGCACTCCATAGAGTGGTGATAATACTGTTATTTTGGAAAGTATTGGCGGTTACTTTTAAGCAAGTCTTGTACCCAGAGACAATCACATACCAGTGAAGTGCATGAAGTTCTGTCCAGTCATCCTGAGAAAATACAAGTAACGTACCTTTAGGTAGCCAGACTACTGCAGATAGTTCGAGATACCACACCAGGCAGTAGCTGATGACACAAGAAATATTGTAAGAATGAGAGGCTCTCTAGTTGCAAAGCTGGCATGGTTTTTTGTTGTTGTTTGGATTTTTTTGTTTGTTTGTTTGAAATCAGCTACGTGTTATGCCTGGCAAAAAGCAATAAACAGTTTGCGAACCCTCTTCCCCATAGCACACAATAGACTGACAGAGAACACTTGGTCACTGAGAATACCCTGAGTACTCCCCCTATATGCAAGCAAACAGGAGATTTTAGGTATTTCCTAAACAGGACTACAGCAAGGAGCCTAGCTGTGGATGTCATACGAACTGATACGTCCTGCAAGTTCTTTAATAATGGCTGTTTGTGCCAAAATAGACACAATAGGCAAATTTGTGCTAAATTTGGCTGTTTGTACCAAATAGGTACAAACAAAGAACCTGATCATATTACCTGCCTCTGAAACATCCATATGCAGTAAAAATCTCCCTGCTACTGCAGTTAAGTATCTCTTCTTTGTAGGGAAGGCAGATGCCAATTCCAATATCTGATAGGTCTGTCATGTCCATGCTCAGTCTGTCAAGTTTTACTGTTCTCCTTGGCAGATTGATTTTTGGCTCCACAGTCTTCAGGCCCATTTATCAGATGAGCCTCTCACTATCCTTTAACCTCTGCAACTAGGCTCTTTTTCAACTTGGATCTTGGTTACAGCTAGGGGTGGAAACCTGAAAAATCTGGATACTCGAGATCAACAGTCTCCAAGTATCTGAGTTTTAATATTCTACAATATTGTCTAGAATACCAAGGAACACTTTAAGTGCTTACAAACAAGTTGTTCTTATCATTCATATTTCAATTTAAACCAAAAAGCAGGGTGCATCAGCCCTCTCCTCCTTATGAAGCTCCACTGGGAGGTAAAGAGCACAGTATATCGCCAAGACTAACAAACACACAGAACCAAAACTGAATGTTTCCATTCCCCTGTCTTCCTCAAAGCTATCCAACCAACTACTCTGAACTAGGGAATTGGCAGTGAGAAGAACTGCTAGGGGAAAAGACAAATTCTTGCTCTTCAGGAAGAATATGACCAAAGTGCCTTTTACAGTATGCTCTTTGAAATAACCTAGATTACTTGATTCAATGGTTCTGCCATACAATTCTGAAAATATTTCAGGGTCCATCCTGCAAGTTGTGCTTTGGGACAGAACTAAAAAATTGGGAAAGAAAAAAAAAAAAAAAGACACACACGATAGAAAGAAGGAAGGACTCTTGGGCTCACATGCATACAGTGTGCTTGTTTTCCTATTCTTCTAAACACAAGAATAAGCCATACTAGAATAACCTCCTTTTATACTGTTACAGCTACTTTCCTTTTAGGGATCTGTAAAAGTTTTTAAACTTATGCATATCAACAGCAATTAAAAAAAACAAACAACAAAAATGACCCCTCTCCCCCCAAAACAAAAAAACCTAAACAAACCACAAAAAAAATCCCCAAAACAAGTTAGGCAGTGAGTTATCCAGGACTATTTTCACTGAAGTCAGTTCCTGAATTTCACCAGAATAACAACCAGCAGCCAGGTTAAAGTACAAACATCTGTGTATGTGAAATGCCCAGAATGCATCAGAGAGAAAACAGACACAGCTCATGCTGCTAAATCACATATACTCTGAGACCAAAGAGGCCTGCTCATGCATGTTTCTCAGATGCGCTTCCAGAAGTTCTGGTCTTCTTCCCAAATGAAGACTTGTATCCCTTTGAGGACTGGCTGGGACTGTGAATAAGCAGTGGTCAACATCCAAACCCATCACTGTAGGGCTCAGTGCTCAATGCCATCTGCTTTCACGAACATCAACCGGAAGATACTTAATGTATAATACAGGTAGGAGGCCCTCCAACTTCACAGCACTGGAGAGTACTGTATAAATTCTCATTAATAGTTATTCATAACATCAGTTCCCTACAGACTTCTCCATGAAAATAGTCGAAAACAGTACTCCATGACAGCAAGGGGAAGATTGCAATAAACAAATCCTAGCCATAGTGACTGTCAAGCCTTTCAGAATATGACATTTTTAATGAATATTTTAAGAATATTTCATGTTTTTAATGGGCTGCTCTTTGGTAGTTGCCCAACATTTTGGGACAAGGAAGTTTGTTTACAATTGTTTGATGAATATTTTCTTCTGAACATGAGTCATTGTGTGTTTGGGTATCAACCTTTTCTGTTTAGAAAAGAAAATAACAAGTGATTCAATACAGCATAGTGATCTGTTGTGATGGGAGAAGCAGGAGGAGGAGGTGTTTGGGCAGGGGCATAGTGTTGCCTTCTATAGGATGGCATCTGGACTCCACGGAATTTACACTGCTTAATCTGACATTTTACCTCAGCTCTTTAGCAAGCTTAATACAATCTGTAAAGCATAGAATATGTTAAGTTTATGTTAGTTCTATCTTTAAAACTTGAAGAGGTACACTGCTTAATAGCAGTCGTGACTTAAAGGTGACCCGTCATTTTTAAAGGCCTTTTACAGTTTTCCTCATACATCAGAATGTAAAAATGAAAGTATCAACTTTTAGTTTAAGCCTCTCTTTTTTTTTTTAATGGGACAAACTGTGCTGCTGAGCAGCTTGCTTATTCACCTACAAATTCCTATGATGGAAGTATCACAAGAACTGAAAACAATATTTGCTTCTGTATTAGTCCTTAACAAATTCAAATACATTTCTGAATGCTGTACACAGTTCAAGAACTTAATCGTTGATGGATGAGCTGTTCCCTACAAACACTGGGAAACTCCATTACACTTTCATCAAAATTATTTCCCCACCAAAGAGGACAAAAGTAACTACAATTCTTCACGATCTTTCTGGAATTGTGTATTAAATCGAAGTATTCACTTTCTGTTGGAGTCTGCTGTTCTAAACAGAAAAAAGTAATGCTGCTATTTCAGACACACCAGTCTTTCAATCCCCTCCGAGTGCAAAACTTCAAGGCACAGAGAATCCGTCATGTCACCATTCATGACTAAAATTTTCTCCCTCACTATTTCCATTACCAGCCTCTGTTCCAAGGTTTATAACTTGGCAGTAAAAGTTCATGCTAGGCTGAAATTTGCCCTGTGAGGTTTAAGGAACCCAAGAGCTATTTTCTTTTTTACTATGGAATTACTTCTCTGGTTGTAGGAGACAGAGAGGATAGCTTTTACGTCAACAAAATAGGCAAAGAATCTAATACCTGCAAACAGTTTTACCAAGCAATTTGTCTATGAGAAATAATTTTTCTGTTACTCAGAATATCTGTCTCTTGAGCTGGTTGACCTAAATGGTCACAATTTCTACGATACAGATTCCTTTCAACGGAATTTATTATCTAAAATTCCTTAAATACAGCAGATACTGGAATACTAGACAGACCCTCATTATTAGCAATGAAAATGTATTATTTTATTTGCCTATGGAGACTCAGAAATACTGAGCCATAATTAACTCTCAGCCACATAACATAAATTCAGAATAACTCTATTGATACCATTGAGTTAATCCACAGGAATTGCAGTCTTGGGGAAGGCAGGAAAACTTGGTTACGCAGTTACAAAATTCAGCAACAGATTGAATCTTTAAGGCCCAACCCCATGAGAAGAAGACTGCGCATCCATCTGCTCCACTCCCAGTACAGGATGGGAAACCACATGCTTCAGGTTGGTAACTGGTCTGCCAGACCTCCCCAGCACGCTGGAAGGAGGAATACTGGTACCCCTCAGGAGGCTCGCTCCCACAGAGCTGCCAAGAAGTGCGGAATTAGGAATCACAGCTCCGCAAGCTTGTCTTCCTCTCGGCTTTCAAGGACTGCTCCTCAGAGAATGGAAGCGTAAGAGACTGCAAAAATCAGCCATATGAGTAGACAATCCAACTACGTATTTGGCAGTGGCTATTTTTCACGTTCTGTGAAGTCACTGAAATGTTGTACTTGAGAGATGAGGAGATTATGAGGAATATTTGTAAAAAATAATCTCTGCAAATAGTAAGAGAGAGCACCAGGCTCTGGCACATCCCTAACTTCTGTAACACAGAACTGTACACATCTTTGAATGGGTGGGGAACTCATCACCATCCTCTTTTTAGAAAGAGGCAGAAGATGCTTGGGGCTAAGAAGAGGGAAGGAGAGAGGGTGAATGTATGACTTATTGAGTAGGACACTGAAAAGTAGGGCTCCCAGTATGGCTCCTGGCAAACAGAAGCACAGGATTTCAATCCTATGTTTTAATCAGTATTTGGGGGTTTTATTTGGTTCATTTTTTGGGGCTCTCTTGGTTTTGTTATTTGGGTTTTTTAAAGCTTATTTTCCGCATTCTTCTTCTCTTTTGAGTTTGGTTTTGTTATTTGGGCTTTTTAAAGTTTATTTTCCGCATTCTTCTTCTCTTTTGAGGAACAAAACATTTTTAATAGATGAATTACAAAAAGTGTTAGGTAGAAGACAGAAAACCAGTGATAAAATTGGTGAATTAAAGACAGCTCTCAGAATTAAAGCTATAACTATAGGAGGAAAGAAATCAAACAAACAAGGCACTGTAAACATGAGATGTCTGTTCCTAGTTTGAAGTCTGTTTGGCAGCACAAATGTTTAAACAGATGAAATTTCTAAAAAAGAGAGAAGAAAGAAAGTCACATTTAAACCCACTGAGGGAAAAACGTGTTGATGATCTGATAACAATACTCTTAGAAAAATTAAGGAAGCAACATGATCTTAAGGTCATGTTTTGCTGTCTTCAGCATACAACAAAAAAACCCAAACCCACCAACCACCAAACCAAAAACCCACAACTCCAAACCCCCAAACAGAAAGAAGCTTCTCCAGCTGAAAGCTGGAGCCTATGGGCAGAGACTATCTGCTAAGGGTAGGAGCCTTCTGAAACAAGTTTCTGTGATTGTTACTATAATTTTCCACCTTTGAGAACCAGGGCAATATCATATTCATTGAAGTGCAACACAACACAGTGTGTCTCGTTAAATGATGTTAAGCTTTTCTAAAGAGATATGTACAAATTTCTTCCTACTATGATTTCAAGACTGCTGATATCTCCTGCCTTGCTTGTGCAATAGTTTAAAAAAAAACATACAACACACAAAACAAACTCCCATGGATCAAAGGAAAACATGATTTAGAATCTGAAATGAGCGATCTATTTTATTCTGGCTCTTGCAATTGAAAGGCACATCTATAAAACTGCCTGGGCAGCTTAATGTGCAAAAACCCAGTCATACTGAAAATTTACCAAAGATCTTCATCAGAATACATTTGCATTGCTCTGCAGACAGATTAATAATTTGTTTCTTACCCATCATCTCCAGGAAAGATCTGGTTTGTCATCAGTATTGCAACATTTTGGTTTTCTGCTATATCCAGGCTAGAGTCAGTCCTAACTTGATGGCAAAGTTGTGCTAAACTCACTCCAGCCTCAGCAGTTCGGTTCCACAGTTTATCGCAATGGGAAGCAGGGAAATGAGGGGACGTCTAAATTGCTAATGTTGGTTGATTAGCTTTACATCCTGCAGCTACATCAGTAGCTGAGTCAGAGAGGTAGTGGCCATTACAGCCACTTGCCATGGCCCACTTGCCATTTGATTTCAGCATGACACAACTGGTTTTGAGCATCGCAGAGTCCACCAGCAGCACTTTCTAACACACCCCGTGATGGCAAAGGAATGCATCTTTTTCAACTGCAATTTCATTATGGATTTGGAACACATTATAGAGGGATATCACTGATGAACCGCTCCTCCTCTGAATCCCACACCTCCCTCCCCAAGGGGAGTGTGGGGAATTCACCTTCCTCTCCTGTAATTAGCAGGAAAAGAACAATTAGTGAACATATTGTAGCTTTCCAAGAAGTGACTCAGGAACTGTGACTTTAGTGACACTTGACTTAAAATGTGGGGGCATATCTGCATGTAGGTAGGATCTGCAGTTGCCAGCATAGAAACAAAAGCATGTTGAAATAGGCAAAAATATGCATGAAAAAGAAAATCATGAAATTGGTACTTGCAGAAAATGAAGCTATAGTAACTTATACCAGAGAACAATAGAGCATAAAAACATACACAAATGTATATTTTTACAGTGTGAAAGAAATAAAAATGTTTTCATGCAGTCATTTTAATCTCAAGAAGCAGATTCTCAGACATTTCACTAACTCTTTTCTAAGAGGTGATCAACCTACCAGATCATTCCAGTGGATTCTGTTGCAAGTATTTGTACCTGATCCAGACCATCAGTGGTTACATCTTGAAGTCATAGTTGAAAAATACCATCAGGAGGATGGTATGATGGCAGACTCTTTCTGGCTATGAGACATATCTAGCTTTCACTTCCAATTCTAGGACATATTCCAGTCTCTTGTGTGATTTAGGAAGGGATCATTTGATGTAAAGGGTGAGAAGTTACCGCTCGTGGAAGCGGATACCAACTTGCACCAGTGGTACAGCAGTGAACTTTGGGGGACATCTACATTATTTGCTTAGATGTTGATAGTGATTATGTAGGCACCTGGGGAGACCTGTATACAATTGCTTACATGCAACCCAGTTTAATATAACCTTTTTGCTAGAAGCCAGAGCCCTCTCCAATTTATTGCAGATAAGTTACAGAAAGCACTGAGGGATCTTCAGCTTATTTCTGCACAGCCAGAAAAGGCAAGCTGCCATTTAACATCCTATGCGGTAAACTCTGGCTGGCGTGGCTTTATTGGCTTCGCTGCAACTGTAATGGAGCTATGCTCCAGTTCTTCCTGAAGCTCCAAAAATGCAAAGGTTTTAACACCTCGTTGCACTGCAGAACCAGTCTGCCTATGTCCTGAGGAAGGATACGAGCACACCGCGCACTCCAGTGCTGTGAGAGGCTCGGGAAAGAGGATTTTTACAGGGAGGTCCAATCTCATTTTTGCCAAGAATCAAAGGATTTCTTTGTGAACAGAACACAAGACACTATGGGTTTATTAATTTCAACTGAATGAGTATTTGACTTCAGATTTAGTATTTTAAGAGCCTGAGCATCATCTTTAAGTTTTAAGTAGTCATGCAAATGTTTATCTAAGTTAGCAAGCTCGATCATTTTTATAAACCTGTATAGTCAACAGGAAGAGTTTCTGAGACTTCTGGAAGAACATGCAGGGCTAGACTAAAAAGGTGAATAATTCATTTTAGAAATAAAAATCTGCATGTAAGGGGTCAAAGTAACTGAATTTTGTATGCTCACGTGTTGTAGAAGACTCAATTCTGCATCATTTATTGTAATTTAATACAATCGACTGGTCAGTAGTTCACACAGCATTTGAGAAGAACAGTATTCAAGAAAGAAATATTTCCTCTATCCATCAGGAAACAAGTGAAAGGGTTTTCAAAAATGGCTTATTTAACTTTATTTCCTCTGAAGCGTGAAGCTTAGAGCAATGTAATAGCATGACAGTTTCTAACTCTCCTGTCTTTCCCCTGAGAACTTAGATACCTAAAATGGACAAGTATACTATTTCTCACTGAGGAATAAAAGAAATTAACCAATATTTCCAGAAGCTTCTTTTTAGAGTGTTGTGGGTTCCCCCCCCCAAATCCAGTAAAACCCTACTTGTGGGACACTAACTTGCTGTGGTCAAGTCCTACCTAATTAAACCTCCAGGCTTATTACCTCCTCTCAGTGAGCAGGCAGGGCTACAAGTGCTGCCTTCGCTGGCTCTGCAGAAGTCCCCAGCCATGGGATTTCAGAGTCCCAGCTGCCCGAATGCCCTTCCGAAAGACCACGGGTGGCTCACCAGGGCATCTGACCCAACCAACACAACTTCCAAGTTTTCAGTTCTGTTCTTCAACGAGGCATAACAGATGCCTAGGGCTCCACTCAGTTACCTAAACACAGGCATGAAGTGTGCCCTGTGTGGCATCCAGGCCATGCAGAGGGGCTGGTGCACAGGGCACAGAAGGCTCGTGCACTACTGGGGCAGCAGGTGGAGATTTGGGAAAAATCAAGGGCATCT
>NW_009629706.1:0-203 GCF_000690535.1 Cariama cristata
GGTGTTATTATAAGGAGTGTTTCCGTGCTCTCGGGACACGCGCTGGGTGGCATCCAGGCTTCTGCCCGCCGCGGGGATCAGTACCCTGCAGAACAAATGCGCTTTAACCCCCCTTTATTTTATTATTCTTTATTAATAATGAGGAAGCCCTTGTAAATAGCCATGAAAGGCAATGCTTAAGCTCATAATTAATAAATGCTGGC
>NW_009629707.1:0-209 GCF_000690535.1 Cariama cristata
CTGTTCTCGTACAGCACCATCCAGAGAGCGAAGAGGAACATGAGCAGCCCGTGCCCCACGTCCCCAAACATGACGGCAAAGATGAAGGGGAAGGTGATGATGGCGTAGGGCGCTGCGGGGGGCACAGGGACCACGTCACACAGGGCCCCCCCACCAGCCCTGGGCCATGGGAGGGGGCTGGGGGGGCCTTACCGGGGGTCACCTCCTGG
>NW_009629707.1:276-1025 GCF_000690535.1 Cariama cristata
GGGCTCTCCGAGGTGGGGATGCGCTGCACGAAGCATTCCACGCTCGAGCCGCTCTTGTACTGCGGGGGAAAGCACCCGGCGCCTGACCCACGGCACGACCGTGCCCGGCACCCATTCCACCATGGTGGGAGGACACAGGGACACCGAGCAACCTCTGCACGAGGACACGGGGACACTAAGGAAACCCCGGCACGAAGACATGGGGACACTGAGCAACCCCTGGCACAAGGACATGGGGACACCAAGGAAACCCTGGCACGAGGACATGGGGACATGAAGGAAACCCCGGCATGAGGACATGGGGACACAGAGCAACCTCCGCATGAGGACACGGGGATACCAAGGAAATCCCTGTCACGAGGACATGGGGACACGGAGCAACTCACCGACCCCTGGCGCAGGGCATCCTGCACTTGGGTGAGGTCCCGCACGGGGCACCAGACCTCGGCGATGAGGCACTTCTCGGTGACATCGAAGCTGCACTGGTTGAGGATGAGGTAGATGGCCTTCATCTTCTGCACCTGCACCCGCCAAGTGGGCAGTGCCAGCACCACCTTGTCCAGCACCTGCGCCAGGTACTGCTCCGTCTCCTCCAGCACCTGTGGGTGCCCGGCGCAGGTCAGGGACAGGGAGGGGTCCCGGCGTGGCCCCCCAGTCCCTGCTATGGTGCCCAGCTGACCACGCTGAGGTCCTGGATCTGGCTCTGCAGCCCGCTCATGATGTCCGCCCGGCCGGCCTCGCTCTCCGGG
>NW_009629708.1:0-1166 GCF_000690535.1 Cariama cristata
ATAGGGGAAGCTTCTGGCAGCTTCTCACAGAAGCCACCCCTGTAGCCTCTCTGCTACCAAAACCTTGCCACACAAACCCGATACTGATTTGGAGAACCATAATGTTTTAAAGCCTTTTTCATGTGAGAAACTTTTATTATAGCTGAAATAATATGGGATGGTTTGTCCTTTCTGGGGACCTGGAGACGCTCTTATTTGTTAGGGCATGAATAGAAATCCACATCCTGAGACGCTCTCTGGGGAGAGAGACATACCTGGAAAGCAACTTTAGGTTTTTTTTTTTTCTAACGGCTGTCCTGTACCTACCTTTAGGACTGACTTGTGCGTTTTAGGGAAAGGAGGACAGTGAAAATGGGTGATGTGGAGTGTCTCTATCTGGTATTAGGGAACTCCAACTACTGCCGTTGCTTTCTGCAGCCAGATCTAACCTCTAAGAGTTAAGTCATTTGACATCAAGGGTCCATCATTCTGGTAAATAAATTAGAGAAACAGCATGACTAAAATTACCTGCTTTGTTCTGTGACAGACTCTGTGTTTGAGAGTCACCCCATCGTAAAACCACAACAAAACCTGAAACAACCAAGAAAACAGCATTGTTTTGAAGAGAACTTATCCTTACCTTGTTGAATCTTGTTCCATCAGGGTATGAATGTTCCTCTGCAGCTGGTCACACAGACAGCAGCTTAAATTCAAGGCCTTCAGGATCAGCCACTGAACTAGTCCCAGGTACTGAGGACTACTACATTGCACAGTAACTCTCTCTTTCTAAATTGCTGTGTCTTTTGAAGGACTGCCACTGATTGGGATAAAAAGCAAAGAAGACAACTTTTCATCCAGCTCTGTCCTGGAGAACCTACTTCTGATATAAAGGTCATCTGGAAAACTCACGGCTTCCAGACTGCACAGGAAAATACTGCTTCTAGAAGCAATACAGGGGTAGAGAGAGGATGGAGAGAAGAAGGAATTTAGAGATAAAATACCTGAGCTGACGTGGGGTTGTAGAGTGGAAGCTGGGTGGCCTTTCAGCTTGTTTCTGTCGGCACTTTATGCAGTAAGAAGTTGTACTGAGGAATACTGTATAAAACACTTGGGTAGGCAGTAGGACCAAAGCAAACTCTGAATGAAATCAAGAAAATCAATGAAAATGGAAGGAGAATATAGAGGGA
>NW_009629708.1:1191-1431 GCF_000690535.1 Cariama cristata
AGGAATAGTGTCACCAGCAAATTCAGCGTGCTTATTAACGAAGAATTCTGAGTGAATTACAAGCATTCTGTGAATGAATTCCAGCAGCAGATACAACTTTTTCCAATCTTTTCTGCAGCTAAAAGTATTTCAGAATTTTTTTTAACTACTGGTTTTACCAAAAATGAAAAAAACTAAAAATAAAAGACAGAAAGAAAGAAAAAAATTCTAATAACTCCCATCTTGTATAAGGTAGCCTGA
>NW_009629709.1:0-2087 GCF_000690535.1 Cariama cristata
GCGCGAAGCTGTGGAGTAGGAGACCCAGCTGCCACAGGGCGAGACGCAGCTGCAGTAGATGTGCTCTGGACCCTGGAAACACAGAGGGGCTGAGCGGGGCCCGTCAGATCCGCCGGCAGCCTGGCACAGGCAGCGCAGCTGGCAGAGGGAGAGCGGAGGAGCAGGCACCAGGGCGGGACCCAAACAGCCTTACCTTGCTCTTGAGCTGCACAAGGTGCTCAGGCATGCGGCGCAAGGGAAGGACCTCGCCATCGCTTCCTAAGACGACAAGAAACCACGCGGCACATCAGTGACAGTGGGGAAACCGCATGGGTCTTGTCAAGCAGCTGGGGATCCTGGGGGAGCAGTGCGCGAGGGAGAGGCCAGACCCTTCCCCAACCTCCCCCGAGGGTGAACTCTCCAGAACCTGGCCCAGCTCCGCTGGAAGCAGGAGCACAGCCTCACACCGGCAGCGCAGCCCATGCCCAGGCACACACCACGCTGGGAAATGCAGCCATGCCTGTGGCCATTGCCAGCGCAGGGCTGTGGGAAGGAAGGGGCCCAGGCTAAACCACCCCTCAGCTGCCCAAGCAGCAGGACAGCTCGTGCCCAAAATCCTGCAGGCAGCACAGGCTCTGCCACAGGGCTTGCACCAGAGAGCTGGGCCTTGCGACTCACCCGTCTCATCAGTGGAGCCAAGTCTCCAGAGCTCCAGGTGCTGGGAGAACTGGAAGAGGAGCAGCCGGGCTTTCCTGGCACAGGAGACAAGGCGTCGCTGCATGCAGAAACGAGAAGACTGTCATGAACCCACAGCCTGGCAGAAAGGGCTGGGCCAAAGCCGAAACACCCTGAGGTGCTGGAGAGTCCAAGGCGGGGGAGAGGAAGAACCCAGGTCCTGTGGGGTGGGAGCCCAGAGATGGAAACCCAGAAGGACCAGCAAGACGAGCTTGCCAACTTCTACCCTCTCCATGGCAGGAGTCTCCAGATGCACCAGGGCCAGGGAGAGGTCCCAGCAGGGCAGGGAGGGCCAGCCTTCTCCCGCAGGAAGAGCCAGCCCTGCTGGCCTGCCTCCCCCCTCAGAGTGGCACTCACGTGAGGAAAGGTGAATTTGCGGAGCGCTGCCTCATAGCCCTTCTTCTGCATCTTCTCCATCAGTGGGCGGATTACCAGTTGGGCGTCCAGGCCTGGAAGCCAAGCAGAGGTCAGCCGAACTGGTACTGGGGGAGAGACCCAAGCCCTCCTTGTGACCACACTGGTCTTACCCCCAGAGATGAGAGCCGTCGAGCTGTGCGCCACAGCTCGCACCTCGTGGGGGGGATGCCCGCCCCCGGCGCTTCTCCAAGCTGCCTATCTTCACTGGCAGCAGCTGAAACTGGTAGGTGGCCCCAGTCGAGGTGCCCACAATGATGCTGTCCTCCTTCTGGTGAGAGAAACGGGGATGGGATTTGCGGACACAGACCGGGAAGAATGAGAGGGCACTGCTGGGAGGCAAGCAGCCTCACTCCCAGCCCTGCTACTGCCAGTCCAAAGGCACCGAGCCAGGCAGCTCCTGCCCGAGCACCTCCAGCCCAGCACACAGGAGCCCAGACGGGCACCTGGCTGCCCGGGGAGGACACGAGGGGACTTGCCTACCTCTGACACGGCCAGAGAGAGGACAGCTGAGGTGCTGATGGTGTGGGACTCCAGCAGTGTCCCTCGCTCCCAGTCCCAGAACTGCACCCTCCCGAAGGAGTCCGAGGTGACGACAGTGCCGCTGGAGAGGAAGGCGATGCTCCACACGATGCACTCACGTTTCACCTTCTGCACGTGGTAGTTCACCATGACCCTCTGCACGGTTTGGCCTGAGATGTGGGAAGGACGGTTGGGGGTGGCACGCGGATCCCCCCAGAGCACAGGCCTGGCCGGTGCCGACGGTCCCATGGGACAGGCCGGGCTCACCTCCCGGGGCAGGAGTTACCTGAACGGACATCGAACACGCGGAGGATGTCAATGGAGCCGGCCGCTATGTGAGTGTCCGACGGGTGCCAGGAGAGGCACAGGATGCGGCCTGCAGGAAAGGAAGCTCCAGACATGACCCCGTGGACTGGCAGCCCCTCGGTCACCGGGAC
>NW_009629710.1:0-207 GCF_000690535.1 Cariama cristata
TCCCCAGGTGTGAGCGTTATGGTGTAGTACCCCTGGCCAGGATGGTGCAGCAGAGTCAGTACCACTACAGCCTGCCCACGGAGAAGACAGGCAGTCCTGATGTGCAGCCCCCAGGCAAGGGAAGGAAGTCCTCTAGAGCAGGGCGCAAGCAGCTCCGACAGGGACTGGGGCAAAACCCTGGGCTCCACCAGGCACGGAGACCTGCGG
>NW_009629710.1:291-10056 GCF_000690535.1 Cariama cristata
CAGGGCCCAGGTTCCTTGTCCCCTGTGTCCACCAGGGACAAGGCCGAGCGCACAACCAGGCACCCAGTAGCACAGTGGGTGCTGGAGCCTGCCCCCCCAACAGCAATGACCATCTTGGAACAGGACCTTTCTGGAGGAAGGCGAGCGCCGGGAGCAGCACAGCAAGGGGCTGGGGGCTCAGCACACACTGCCTGCATGGCACACTCTCAAGATGGCAGCACCGGATCCAGCCTGGCCAGGGAGCAGTGCCGAGCCACCCACATGCCTGCCGTGGAGGGGCACAGGCAGCAGGGTGAGTCGGTGCTAGGGGCAGAGTGTGCACCACAGCTGGAGTGTCATGAGGCCTCAGCCCGCTGGGGTTATGTGCTGATGGTGCCCCTCACTGCCTTGCTGTCCTCAGGTCTGGGCAGGGTGTGCAGGTGCTACAAGCACCTGGATAAGTGCAAGCACCACATCGCACCCAATGAGGTGAAGTACCAGCTGCACAACGCGGACACCCGGGTGCTCTTCCACTGCAACTGCACTCGCAGGTACGCGTCCAGGAGGAAAAGACAAGGCTTTTCCCACCATGACAGGGCACTGTGTGCACATAATTTGGAGTCAGATGAAGTGGGTCCCAGCAGGATGCTCACCCTGGCCAGCAGCTGCTGACTGCTGCCCTTCTGTGCCCACAGGCTGGCACGGTTCCTGCGCAGGGCAGGGGACCTTAATGATGTGGAGGTGGCTGTCCTGTCTGACCGCATTGCCACAGACTGCTTTTTTCTGGAGCCGCCCACTGACTGCAGCCTGGCTGAGGGGTCCCAGCACAAGTAAGTGTGGACGGTCAAGGGAATGTGGCCTGTGTGGGGCTTCCTACCCTGCATGGACAGGAGGGATACCCTGATGCAGCTGAGTGCTGTCCTGCAGGGTTGGCATGAAGCTGGCATTGCAAGCATTATCCCCTGCTCTGCTGTGCCATGAGCAGGGCTGGGGTGGAAGGCAATGGATGTCAGTGCTGCAGTGTTAACACTGATGCTCATAGCTTCGCTTCTCTGGCAGCTGTATCACAGCAATGCGGGCTGTGCTAGTGCCTGCACAGCATCTCAAAAAGACTGTAAGGCAATGGGGTCCCCTGCCTGTGACCTCCAAGGCCAAGCACCCAGACTGGAACACACAGGACAGTGGTGGCACCCTCTATGAGCAATGCCTGCAGCTGGCCTTGGAGCAGAAGCTGGGCACTCAGCACCACACAGTGCCCCGATGATCCCCAAGAAGCACTGCCTCCTGTGGGAAGACATGCTGTGCAACAGCCATGGAGCAGAGCTGCTTGATATCTGGTCCTTGAGACAAAGGATGGCACTGAGCATGGCTGCTGGCATGGCTGCTGGCATGACTGCATGGAGCTGGGGGTGGCCACAGCTGGAGCAGGCAGAAGGACTGAGAAGCCTCTCAAGAAACTATGGCTGGGGGGAGCGGGGGGGTGTAGCTGTGGCTGCCATCTGTGAACATCAAAGGAAGGGGAAAGGAATAGGAGGGCTTTGGTAAAACCCACCATCTTCCTTCCCTGTTGTGCCCTGGGGTGGGGGCAGTGGCCCCCCCTTCCTGGATTTGTGCCCCTTCAGCTGGGGGGCCTGAGCACTGTGGTGTGATCCTGACCCCCTTCCCCAGCCAGGGTGGGAGGGGTGCAGGGAGGGCTGGGGTCTGTACTGGCTCCCAGGCCTGCGGAGAGGTAGGGGGCAGCAGCCAGAGGCAGGCCCAGGGCTCTGCCCTGGGGAGGAGTCAGTCCCTGTCTGCAGAACAAGCTAAATAAAGGGTAGTCTGAACATGGTGTGTGGTGCCAGGGCTGAGCCTGCTGTTCAATGCTGTGACCCCAGGGGCTAATCTTGTCCCCTTGCAGTAAGCACAGTGCAGCTAGGGTGGGCAGGATGGTTTATTTTGTTACTTGCGCTACATCCAAGGCTGAGGCATGGTGGTAGCAACAGGGAAGGAGCAAGCTTCAATCTCAGGGGTACCCTGAGGTGGTCCTCACTCTATGCCCATCACCATTGACCCCAGAGCCCTGCCCTGGGCTCCTGTCCCACCTCAGGTGGGAGGCCAGCCCTCCTCCCATAGGACTGAAGGGTCTTGCACTTTGAACTTCATGAGGGGCTCCCCTGCAACCGCACTAGACCAGCCTTGCTCTCCCCTGTGCCACCTCCCAGCCCTATCAGGCCTGGGAGAGCAAGGGGAGGGTCCCTACCTGCCAGGCACACAACAGGGGTAAAGAGTCACTGCAATAAATAAGGGAGAGGGGTGTCTACAGCAGGAAAGTGGCAGAGGAAAGCACACAGCAAGCACACTACAGCAAGGAGGGAGGAGGCCATGGTGTCAGCGGCCCATGGCACAACTACGGCTGTCCAGCTCTTGGGGGCTGCTCCCTTCCTTTGGAGAGGTGCTGCAGCTTGGGGGGCTGGTGGGGGTCATCCTCCGGCAGGAATAGCCCTGGTCCACGCTCTCCCTCCGCCGGCCCATGGCCTGGTCGATCATCTCCAGGCGGAGTGCAGGCAGCAGGCCCAGGTTCCTAGGGTCAGCCCTGGCCAGGGGGTTGTCAGCAGAGATGCGCCGGGGGCCACACTGCTCACGCACAGTCTGGTAGAAGGGACTGCCCTCCTGGCTGTCAGCTGCCCGCCCTGGCTCCTTGGCTTTGGCTCCACAACACCCCAGCTCCTCCTGGGGCAGGTGGATGGTAGGGATGTCTCCAGGGAGACCACAGCGGCTCTGGGGTGACGGGCTGCGGCTTGTACCCCTGTCTCGGCTTGAATGAGGCCCTGGAATTTGGCCAGGCTGGGGCTTCTGCTCCGGTGCCGTTTCATCTTGCCTGGGCTGGGGCTACGGGATTTGGGGGCCAGCAGGACAAGCGTGCTGTCATCTTCCTCTTCTGAGCTGCTACCCGAGCTGTCCGTGGGGCTGCTGCCCTCCTCTGACCTGGGCAGGGAGATCTGCACCCCTGCATCAGCACTGCTGGCTGATCCTCACAGGGAGCTGTGAGTCACCACAGCAGCTGGCTTCCTCCAGCCAAGCACCCTTACACACATCCCCCCTGCCTCCCTCAGCCCCTCACCCTTGCCTCTTGGCCATGCTGACCTGGAAGGGTTCAGTCACGCCAGCAATGCTGCTGGAGGTGTTGCTGTAGTATCCAAGAATGTACTCGCCCTTCCCCTTGGGCAGCGCCTCCTCCGAGAACATCACCTAGAGCCCAGAGACAGCTGATGGGCACCAGGGCTGGGCACAGGGGTGTGCCCCCTCCCACCTCCAGCCCCACAGAGAGCTCCAGCCTCAGCTGAGTAGAAATCCCTGATGCCAGCACAATAGGCCTGGCGAAGGCTCAGCACAAAGCAATAAGGAGATTCCCTCCTCCCTCCAATCAGGGGCACAAAGGGGCCACTGTCCCCCCACAACTGGGCACTCATGCCCAGTAAGAAACACAGCAGGGCTGTGCCCAGCTCACCTGTGCACACAGCTGCTTCTCTAGGCAGCGCTCTCCATCATCACTCCTGGCCCAGACATAGGACACGTAGTCTTTAGGATGCCGAAAGCCCACCTGTGTGCATGTACATGGAAGAACACAGGTGAGGGAGAGGAACATCAGCCCTACCCAGCACCATCACCCATGCTCAGCCTTAGCTCTCCTCTCGCTCAGCCCCCTCTACTTGCACAGGGAAGCCAAGAGCTGCCTTGCACTCATCCAGCAGCGCCCTGGCCCCCAGCCCTCCAGGAGTGCTGGCCTTTGGACCCTGTGGGGCCCACAGAGCAGGAAGAAGAGGGAACTGTTGGATCTGAGCCTCCTGAAGCAGGGTCAAATGCTGCTGCTAACTGCCAGGGCTTCCCAGGGGAAGAAACAGCACAGGTCCATGCCATGCACCCATGTCCAGTGGTGGGGGGTAGCTCAGAAGGGATCCCGCAGTGCTGTGCGGTGCTCCCCACTCCCTCCAGCCCCAGCACGCCCCAAGCCCCTACCCGGTAGAGTCCTATCCAGTCCCAGGAGCTCCGGTGGAAGCCAGCAGCCATCTTGTACCTGACAACTGCTTGCTCAGGCCTGCTCCATTCGTCAGCCACATAAATCTCAACCGGGGGCTTGTCTGCCTTGGAAGCAAACTGTCAGAGACACATACATGGTGAGCAAGGGCATGCCAAAGAGAGCTGCCCCTGCTGCCCAGGGTACCTGTGTAGGGCTAGACCCTCATGCATACACCAACAGCATCCCCCAGCCACAGTGGCAAGACAGCTGAGCTTGCCAAACAAAAATCAAATGAGCCCCGCATACCCCATCATACACTGCACACACTAGCTGGGCATCTCACCCCTGCAGCTCCTGCCTGTGTGCCCAGTGGCCCTGGGTACACACTTAGTGCCATCTTACCTGCACTGCAAAGATGGCAGCTACTGGCTTGTGGTCGCTGATGGTATACTCCATATGGCTGCAGTAGCAGAGCTGGCTCACTGACAGGATGCCCTGGCTGGGCCGGCGTCCGCTCGCACCAAACCCAACAGTGGGAGATTTGATCTTCCAGAGGATGCGGTCAGTCCAGGCAGGTTTTCGCTTCTTGGCACTGCGGGGCACAGAGGGGCATCTCTTGCCTGGCAGGGGGCAGTGGGCTCCACCCTAAACTGCCTCCCCCTGGCACTATGGCACACAGACAAGGGATGCAGCTATCCTGACACACAGCTCAGTGCAGCTGCAGGGACAGACCTGCGCTGGCACCAGCATGACAGTTGTGTCCCAGCCTGCCATCCCCAGTGCAGCCCGTGCCCATGCCAGCATGGCTTCCCCCATCCATCCACACTAGCACCAGCCTCTGCCCTGCTGGCACCAGCACCCACCCTGGCTCTGAGCCCCACTACTCCTCCCGCATCCCTGAGCCATGCCACCCACTCCCAGGCCCAGCACACACAAGCTCTGCACTGCTACCTGCTGTCATACTTGTTGGTGCCCACATCGAACTTGAAGGTCGGTGGGAAGTTCAGGGGTCCCTCCTGAAAGCCACTGAGGACAGGCCAGGTGCTCTTGGCAATGTTCAGCTGTGGGGAAAAAAAGCAGGTTGGGGAGCACATCAGGCGCCATGGCCAGACCCCTTTGCAAGCCCCTGAGACCTCTCCACGCCCAGCACACAGTCATCCCTGCCCCTCTTCTGCCTGCCCCACACAGCTCTCAGGGTTTGTCCACGCCCTGCAAGCAGCAAGTCCATAGACCCAATGCCCCCAGCTCTTCCTAGCACACTGATAAAGGAAGCGTGTGCCCAGCTCCCACAAAGACCATCCTGGGACTGTGCTGCACCTTCCCCACAGAGCCAAAAGAGCCAGGCACCTTTGTGCCCTATGGGCAGCAAGGGCCCATGCCCTGTCCTACCGCTGCATGGGCAGTTTTGGCAAGAGCTGAATGCCACTCAGGGCCCAATCAAGGCTCAGCAGCATGCTCATCCTTCTCACCTGGTCCTTCTCCCAGAGCTGGCTCAGGATATTGCTGTCGACAGCATACTTCACAAAGCGGATGTCAAGGCTCTCGATGCGAAAGTTGAGGTCCCCAAACCAGAACACAAGGCTGTGGGTGGGAAGGAGGGCAAAGGGCTGGAAGGGCCAAGGCTACCAGAGCCAAGCAGCACAGCAGGATGAAGACATCCTCAGCCTGCGGGCAGCCTCAACCTGCAGCACAGGCACTCTCAGGAACACCACTGCCGTTCAGCACTCAGCCGACAGCTTGGCCAGCTGCCAGACCTGACAGGATTCCTCAGGTAGGACCAAGCACCATTAATCAAATGGGCCTGGCTTTCCTGGGGAGAAACTGAGGGTGGAAATTTCCACTGTGAGGCACCCACTGGAGTCAAACCGCACAGCCAAGATACTAGGCCCTCCACCTCACCAGTCCCAAACGCCAACAGCACCAGTATGGCAGGAGCTGCACTAGGCCTGGATGTGCCCCAGGGGAGAGCAAGGACCCTTCTTAACACCTACTCCACCATGCTGGGTCCCCACTGGGCCACGGGACAATTTTGCAGCTCTGCAGGCAAGACCCCATCTCCAAGCTCTGCTGGGATTCAGGGGACAGATCCCAGACCCTATCTGGAGGGAGTCAAGGACAGGGGCTGGCAATAGAGCCCTGGCCCAGATTGAGGAGCAAAGTGGTGGGGTACGCACTCATGGTCCAGGATGCCGCTGGCTGCATGCCCCTCAAACTGCTGCATGTGCAGTATGGTGGCAAAGTCCTCCTTGCGCTGCTCCGCCTTCTCCAGGTGCGCTGGCAGGTGGCAGTTCAGGAAGCAGACCATGTGGCCGAAGATGGAGAGACGAATGCTCACCCCACCCTTGTTGCCCTGCACCGAGAGGATCCCATGACTCCTTGGGAAGCCAGCCCCTCACCACCTCCCCCAGGGCCACACTCACCCAGTAGCCTCCCAGCCCCGTCCTCGTGCAGTCTGTCTGGATGTCCTGCAGGAAGGGGAGGTGGTAGTACTTGGCAAATACCAGTAGGATCACACCTTGCATCCGCACTGTGCTGACCTGGAACAGGAGCAGGGGCTGAAGCAGGATGGTAGCCACAGCAGAGCCCACAGGGGCAGGGACAGCTTCCCCTACCTCCAGGCCATAGGGGGAGCACCTCCATCCTTTGCATGCCCCCCATCTTGCAGATGACTAACAGCACATTTAGTCCAGAGATCTATGCACACCCTCCTGAATACTGACAGCTGAGATAAGCCCAACAATGCTAAGGCTCATGTATGCTCTGGGGCAAGCGCCCTGGGGAGCTGAACTTGCCCTGGGACTCACAGGCTGCTGCCAGCAGCACAGGCTTGTTGCCACATTCACCTCCTCACCCTGGTGCAATGTAGCAGGCAACAAGAAGTGTCCCCAAAGCACCACAGGGGAAGCCTAAGACACAGAAAAGGGAGCAAGGTGGCACAAGCTAGACAGCACACTGGCAAGATGCACCACTAGCCCTCAGGTCATCTCCCCACGCTGCTTGGATGGCTGCAACCTCTCCAGCCAGCTCTCCCACCACACCTCCTCCCTCCCCATGGTCCACCTGCCTAGCAGGCAGAGAGGGAACACCAGCTGCCCAGCCCCTTTGCGGCCTCCTTACCAGGACAAAGTGGAAGGGGCTCAGCACATCCATGAAGAGCTCGCTCCACTGATCTGTGAAGAGGGCATCCTTCAGGCGCTTGTTTATCTTAGAGTTCACCTCTTGCAGCCTGGGAGGAAGGGGACAGGTCCCTCAGCCACACCTGGAAGGTGTCTGCGTCCCAGCTAGTGAGAGCTCCTTGGAAGAGGTGCCAAAGCACAGTGCTGGGCAACAGGGCCAGGGTGGGAAGGGCCGTTCAAGGTAGGACTGTGGGTTTAGAGCACAAACCAGCCATATCCTTGCTCCAGTGATGCTGGGCCATATGCTAGCAGAAGGCAGAAGTGGCCCTGAATCCATGAGGCCTTGGCCCTTTTTAATGCAGGAGCAGTTCAGCTGCACAGGGCTGGGCAGCGGTCTAAAGCCTGTCTCTAGGTGCAAGAGGGGCTTACAGGACATTTCAGCTGCATTAGTCTCTACAGAGAAGCCAAGTCTCACTGGTACTTCAGCATAGGGTGTCCAGATGCATCCTAGCCACCAAGCTCAGAGCAGCAGCAAACAGAAGGTTAGTAGTGCTCCTCCCAGCTCAGCAATTAATGAGAAGAGGGAAGGAGAACATCCCAGAGAACGGCAGAATCAGGAAATGTCTTGCCCAAAAATATCAAGTGTTCAGGGCACAAAGACACAGGGCAGAGGAAGGACACAGCCAGGCAGAGACACCCTGCCCCATCCAGGACACAGTCCCAGCAAGTTCCTTGCTGTCAGCTATACCCCCTACCCTATCCATCCAGGCTCAGGTCTACCTCTACAGCCCCCACAGCCCCATCCTGCTGGTCTGCAAGGCCAAGGGGACCAGGAGACTGGCTCCCACACAGCATCGTAGCTCCAGCAGCCCCACCCTTACATTGCTCTCTCCCTGGGGTGAGGAGCACTGGGGGAGTCCCCAGGAGTCTCCTGGAGGCAGATACAGCTCTTCCACCTCACACCCACAGGCAGAGGCTGCTTTTCACTTCCCGTGCGAAGGCAAAACATCCCTGGTCTTAGCAGGAATCCACACATGCCACGGCAAACCTCGAGGGACCAGTTTGCCCTTAGAGTGTGGCAGAGCTTGCCTCACCAGCCACACCAATAAAGCCTTACCACACCGATGTGGCGCTGCCTGGCCAGCAGTTAAGTGTTGCCAGAGGCACAGAGCCAATCCAGCCGCGAGAGAACAGATTTGTGCCCTTGAGGCCTGCATATCATGGGCAAAAGCTCAGATGAGGAAAACACTCCCAGAGGACTCTGGCAGGTGAGTTAAATGCCTCTACAGACCTGACCCCAGGACTGCCAGGGCTTACAGCAAGGGCAACACTTGCTAAGGCCTGGCTCTGCACAGCATAGCCAGCTACAGGCTATTCAAGGGTTCAAGGCTACTCAGGATTCAAGGGTTTCAGTTCCTCTTAGCACTTCCATTTTAGTAGGAACTGATGCTCCACCACCTTTTCTGATATTTTACTGCTTGTGATGCACACCCCTCGCTGCTCATCATGTTCCAGGGAGGTTGGGGCTGCAGCTCTTCCATTCCCCACCCCCCAGGGCTATGGGGAACCCCTGAAAGGGGACATGGCAGGGGAGGGGAGGGGGCCCTGCACCTCACCCTCTTACCCAATAGCAATCACGTCCGCATCATTTGTCTCTCCTGTGTTGAGGTGCAGCAAGGATGTCACATCATTCGGGGGCATGGCTGTGCCCACATTCCAGGTGACCACTGTGATGCTTGGGAGGACAAAGGAAGAACAGGCTAACACTGGGGCTCAAAGGTGTTCCCTGTCCCCCCTCATTCAGCCTCCAGCTCCACCAAGGAAGCTCTCTCCTGCAACAGAAGTGGCCACAGCTGAAGCTTAGCCAGGGCACGTATACCAGGTCCTTAACTCCCATTTGAGGGAGACAGGTCCTTGCCTCTAAATTCCCCCAGAGTCTGCACCTCGGTGCATGGCAAACCCCGCTGTAACCCAAGCTCTGGTGAAGTTCTAGAAACCAGCACAAAGAGCCCTCATTTTCATCACCACTGACTGACACAGGCAGGCCGGGACAGCAGGCAGCCTGCAAGACAGGGTGTCCCTGGAAAACCGCTTCCCTTCACCAGGAATCGTGCATCTCTCAGGCTCCTGGGGAAAATGACCTGGATCTCAGCCCCGAGACTCTGCCCCAGAGCACGGCCATCCCCAAAGGCCAGGGCATTGCATGTGACAGTGGCACTGCAAGCCCTGCAGCAGTGTCCTTGACCAGTGCAAACCCACCATCAGTCACAACACATTAATGCTGTTACGCAGCATGCACCAGAGGCCCCAGGGGCTCTTTCGGCAATGCTAGGACAAGTCTTAGTCACAGGGGGCACATTTCAACAGTGAAGGAGGGTAGGGCCACATCATTTCCAGAGCTTGGGGCCAGCAGGGGCAGATGGCACTTGCTTCACAGCCTGTGCCTAGCCATGCCACACACCACCCAGCCCCCTGAACCCTGCCTGCACAGACAGCCGACACCAGGCATCCTCCCCGTGAACCCTGCTTGTCCACAGCGTCTCACCCCAAATCTCCTCCAGCTGAACACCATCCACAGCAGGAAGAAAGGGGCAACTCCAGCCCACAAGAGGCTTCACTGGCTGCTTCACAGCAAGGGCAGCTTCAGTCTGGCATTGCTCCCCCTGCTCCCCT
>NW_009629711.1:0-216 GCF_000690535.1 Cariama cristata
CGTGCCGTGCCATGCTGTGCTGTGCCATGTTGTTCATTGCCGTGCTGTGCCGTGCCGTGCCCTGCCATGCTGTGCCGTGCCATGCTGTGCTGTGCCGTGCCGTGCTGTGCCGTGCCATGCTGTGCCGTGCCATGCTGTGCATTGCCGTGCTGTGCCACCCCTGGGGCACAGTGTGCACGGCTGAGGGCGTCGCGCGCTGTCGCCGTGCCATCCCAG
>NW_009629711.1:414-1024 GCF_000690535.1 Cariama cristata
CCCCGCGCTCTCCCCTGCCTTGCTGTGCCCGGCCATGAGAGGGAGAGGTGCTTACTCAGCTGGTCCCCATCCCACCGGTCCCAGTTGCCATACAAGGGGCCATGCCAGCCCCAAACATGTGGGGAACACGTCCCACTGCCCAGGCAAGCTGGAGGGGGGCCTGTGGCATGGCACTGCCCCAAGGCAACCGCACGATCCCCGGTCCCCAGTGTGACCTGCAGGGCCTGTGGAGGAACGAGCTGGGCTCCAACATGACCCTCTTGGCCCTGGACGCATCCGGGACCTTCTCGGGCTCCTACCACACTGCTGTGGCGGCCACCAACAAGCAGATCGTGGTGTCACCCCTGCAAGGGGCCCAGCAGCACCCTGGAGAGAAGGGGCAGCCCACCTTTGGCTTCACCGTGCAGTGGCAGTTTGCAGGTACAGTGGTACCGAGCATGGCATCCCAGGGCAGCCAGTGATCCCCTGCCCATGTTGGGAGTGGGGTGACCCCTGGCTGGTCCTGCATAGCCCCCATGGCACACAGAGAAACCCTGGCCATGGCCACGGACTGACCACATGCACTGGCTCCTGCCATGGGACCTGGTGCGGGTAGGGCTGTTTGTCTGGG
>NW_009629712.1:0-4782 GCF_000690535.1 Cariama cristata
TTTTTTTTTTTTTCTTTTTTCTTCTGTAACTTTTCTTCTTCGCCTTAAAGTTTCCGGCCATGTGACTTTCAGCTTACATCCCCGAGGTTCTGAGAAACCACAGGAGGCCGAGACCTAAAGGGAAGGTGCAGAGGCTCTGAGAGGAGGAGCAGAGAAAGTGGCAGAGCGTGGGGCAGGAGGACAGCGTGCTTCCAGGACGGGCAAGAGCCAGGAAGCCAAGGACCATCTCAGGGGGGACCGGAGGGTAGGGGAGACGGAAGGGAAGGAAGACAGAAGGCAGGCACACCAAGAGCACAAAGGAAGCTGAAGAGGCCCTGGGAGCCAGAGACGGGAGCCATGCCCCACAGCTCTGACAGCAGCGACTCCAGCAGCTTCAGCCAGTCTCCTCCTCCCAGCAAGCAGGTAAAGCGGGGACCCTTCCCCAGGTGTCCCCGGCTGGAGAGTCCTTCAGGGTGAGCCATGGGTGGGCAGGAGGAAGGATGGCACCCACCGCTGGTGTTTTCACAGTGCAGTATGGTGGGGCTTTCTAGGAACGGCTGTGGGGAGAGGGATGCGGGGCTGAGCCCAGAGCTCCGGCAGGAGCCCCGAACAGCGAGCTGGGTATGGGTGGAGTGAGGAGGCCTGGTTACCTGGGGCTATGCCAGGGGTAACTGGGGGGCTGGGACCCCTGGGGACGGTGGGCCCTGCGATACGCACCCAGCAGGCAGCAGGCAGGAAGCTTCGGCGTGAGAGTCGGTGCTCTGGCAAGGAACCTGAGCACGCACCTCCGTGCCATGGACTGGGATGGCTCAGAGGCAGCCTGCCTGCTTCCCGCTGCCGCGGACAGCTCTCAGGACCCAGAAAAACCCTGCCACTTCGGGTCTGCTTTCTTTTCTGTTCAGCCTCAGAGGTTTTTGGTCTCAGTAACGCTTGACAGGGATTTTGTTTTGTTGCACAGAGTACCTTAATGGTAGGTCTTTTGCTGGCAGATTCTGACACAAGTCCGAGGTATTTCCACTGCCTTTTCTGGCTAAGCTTTATTATATCTGTCATTTGACATTTCTCTAGGGCTGACAACAATGGCAAGTACCTGAGACTTTGCTCAGAAATCTTGGGGATGATAAGGGCAGATGATTTTGGGCTTGCAACCATGGATGGGGAGGCATCCTGGTAGAGAAGGGGATAAAGCGCAGGGGTTGCCAAAGAATAAGGACTGCGAGCTGCCGCATCTGAGACATTTGTAGGGTATTGAAGGCAAGGATAAAACGGTTAAGTTCAAAGAAAAGAAAAGATCTTGGGCAGGGTGGAGGGGGGAGAGGATGTGGACAGACTGATGGGCTGGGAAGATAACTTTTGTGACTGAGTTTTGTAGTCCTGTGGAGACGCAATGGTGTGAATGTTAGAGAGTCCACAAAAGCGGCAGTGCAGTATGAAAATAGAAGATGAAAGAGTCTATGTGATGGTTTCAACTGTCAGAAGGCAGGAGCAGGACCAGATCTCAGCAGAGAACGGCTGCTGCATGAAGCTCATGACCTGGAGCCTGGAGACCTGTGCTTTCCCGTGCCCAAAGGGCTTGGGAGTGTTGCAGTCAGCACTGCAGGCATTGCTACCAAGGGACTCCAGAAAAGAGCAAGCACAGAGATCTGAGAGCTGCAGCAATGAGATCTGGGGAAAAACCAAAAGTTCTGAGTCCGTCTAGTTAAACAAAGCAGGGGCCATATTGCACTGTAAGGGGCTGCAACAAATAAAGCCTGAGGGAGAAAGGTGATGGAGAGTGGGTGGGAACTACAGGCATGACAGGAGGAAAACACAGGCTGAATCTCTGGAAAGACGGTTTAGCCAGGGAGCTGGAATATCTGTAGTGTCGTATCCCTGCAGAGAGATGCGGAAGGGTAAGGTTTTCTGTACAAGGAATTGTACATTGTCTCTGTTCCGGAGAGAGGTCCTTGCTCTGGTTCCTCAAGCCATATCCCAGGCCTGTGTCTTGGTAAAGGGGGAGTGTTCATTTCCCAGCTGTGCCGGGACGTCCAAGGGTATCACGCTTGCCCCTCCTGGCAACGGGGATGCCGAAAGCATCATACATCCCTGGGGTATGCCTTTATCCTGGTGCTGAGAGTGTGTATCCCATGTCCTGTGCTTCAATGGCGTTATCTGCTGTGTCCCCTTCCCACCTACTGCCCTGCAGGAGCAGGGCAAGGGAGGGGATGCCCCAGTCATTTCCATGCCTTGTTTCCCTAGGACTCTTCTGATGACATGAGGAAAGTCCAAAGGAGGGAGAAGAACCGCATCGCTGCCCAGAAGAGCCGCCTGAGGCAGACCCAGAAAGCAGACACGCTGCACTTGGTGAGCACTCCCACCCTTCCCCGTTTACCGGCACTGGGGCACACAGAGGGGACAGCGTGCTTTTCCCCTGGGGACTCGGAGCGGAGATGCTCAGTTGAGGCAGGACAGGAAAAGTGAGGCCAGGGCAGGATGTAGGAGTCAGCACTCGCAGCAAGAGCACGCAGCCCAGGACGAATGCCACTGAAGCATTTAGTTTTGCAGCTAGTTTTGAATCCGTCTTTATCTCTCAATCTGACATTACTGATTTCCTTTCCTAACCTCTTCTGACTGGCTCAGTCACAAGCTCTTTGAAAGCAGAGGCTCACCCGGGCGGGCTCTCCCCAGGTTTGTGCTTCATGCCATCACTTCTGCAGCGGTGCAATAGTGTACAAGGATGCTTTTCTGAGACGGTAGCGCTTTGTATTCATTGGTATGGATGATGGTGCAATGTGGAGCCAAATGAGCTGTCTCCTCTGGTCTGTTCCCTGAGATGCTATGCTGCATAGATAAGTAAATATTAATAATTTTCTAATGTCTTTAAATGTCTCCATGGTAGCACTTGCATCCCTTGCTATATCTGAACACTGTACAGTACCTGAAGGCTTTTCCTGTTGTTTAGCATGGATTTTCCATCATTTGGTTTCACCCTGCTGTCCCACTCTTCTCCTGTGGCACTGTGGTCACCCCTGGGGCTCTTCCCAGTGTGAAGAATTAGGCATCTGCTTTTCAGGAGGAGCAGTCGCTTCTGACTGTGTATGTTTGGGCAAGAGCATGTGGTCGGTGTCAGAGAACAGGGGCTGGTCTCCTTTGCATTTTGCACATTGGTAAGTGCAGTCCCGTGTGTTTTGGGCTACTGGTGGGCAGGATGCAGAACATGCAGCCTGCAGTGGGCAGAGACCATCTTTATCCCTGCGCTGGGCTTGGCTACTCTTTGAGAAGTAGCAGTAGGGCTCATGTTCAAACAAACATCCTTTGACTTAGTGATCTTCATATTCCCCCCAGATCCCCAGTTTTGGGAAGAATTCTTGAGAAGCCGATCCTGAACCTTCCTCCTTACATAGTGGCCTCAGTCCATGGTTGGAGCTGGGTTTAAGAGAGATTTCACTCTTTTCTCCATAGCTGATGATCCTTCTAGAGCTGACATGGGTCTAGGCTGATTGCATTACATCTGTCAGCAGCGACGGCGCTGGGTGACTGTACCTGAGAGGGGTGAAGAGACAGCCTTTCCTTGGGGTCACTGCTTTCTCCAGGGTAATCCTAGAGGTGGATATGGGCTCTGATCCTCCCCCAGGAAAATCCTGGCTAGCTGTGTGCCAAGAATTAGGCTGCTCTTCTTAGAGCAGATGCCAAACCACTTGCTTATGATTTTACTACTGCTCAGCTAGCATTTATAGCGCACACTCCTTGCCTTCCCATGGGGCTGGGAGCAGGGGGGCTAAGCCCAGTTTAGTTCAGACAGAGGGGATGCTGTCAGGCAGCTGGAGAAATGCAGGGAGGCAAGTAGAGGATGGATGGTGAATTTTTGCAAATGTTTTTCCAATTCCTGGTGGACAGTGACCCCCTGCTGCTCCTGGGTTCATTCCCTGAGTGCTCTTTGCATTTGTGCAGCTCTGCATCAGGCACTTTGCTTCTCTGATGTGGTTGTGCCTCGAAGAGCATGGCTCAGCTTGAACTATGGTGGTATGAAAGGAGCCAGCAGCTCCATCTGCCCCAGGGCTTTGTAGCTTGTGTTTTGAAGGGAATGAGTCACGAGGAGGCTGGAACTCCCAGTCCCTGGGTGATTCCCATCAGCTCCTGAGTTCGACGTCAGTCATGATTTCCAAAGCATTTAATCACATCTGAAAGATGCTTGTTTGTTGTGCGAGGTCCTCCTGTGACAGCCACTGTAACTGCTGGGTGCGTTTCAACCTGTGTGCAGAGAGCGGGCACCACCAGAAGTCAGTGTGGCAGCGGAGGGGTGACAGGTTTGCTTTGCCAAGGTGGTGGTGCAGCCTTCCAGGGCCTCAGAGCGCTGCGTCCCGCTTTAGCTGTCTCGGCTGAGTTTGCAGAGCCTGCCACTGCATTCTCCCTCCCTTCTCTAGTCCTGCCCAGGCTGCTGGCTCCATGGTCGGTCAGTGCCTGGGATGCTCCAGCCTGGAGCTGGCTGCATTTCAGCAGCAGTAGAGGTAGAAAAGGCTGCGATACTCTCAGCATCATTGAGACAAGGCTGAGCATCGTTATTAATCCCTTTGTTGTTATTCTCATTAATAACAGTATTAATTCAGTTCTTCTGAGGCCTCAGTTTCTCTTTTCTTCTGACTCAAGCATCTTCCCCTCCTCCCCACCGTGCCGCTGGTTTCCCCGGCTGCTAGCAGGAAGCAGTGAGTCTTTTCTTTCCAGGGCAATGACAGGTTTCCTGTGGCAGGTGGTTTTCTGGTTAAAGACGGCGGTTATTCAGCCCACCCTCCCCCCCCCGGGTTGAGCAGCCCGGGAAGCGGACGG
>NW_009629712.1:4869-7281 GCF_000690535.1 Cariama cristata
GCTGGGGCCACCAGCATCGCACCCGCGCTTGGCCCGGCCGGCTGGGGGAGGGGGGTTTGCCCAGGCGCGGTCCTGTGCCGAATTTACCAGAAACATGTCGTTCTGGAAACTCTGCGGGGCAGAGAGGCGTGGGACCGCGACCCCGGTGTCCCCAGCTCATCCCTGCGGCTCCTGTGCTGAGGAAGCCCCTGGGGTTTTGTCTCCTCAGGAGAGCGAAGACTTGGAGAGGCAGAACGCTGCCCTGCGTCGGGAGATCAAGCAGCTGACGGAGGAGATGAAGCACTTCGCCTCGATGCTGAGCTCCCACGAACAGCTCTGCTCCATCCTGGCGTCCCCTCCGCCACCTCCAGAAGTGCTTTACGCCACGCACTCCTTCCACCAGCCCCACATCAGCTCCCCACGCTTCCAGCACTGAGCCAGCCAGCGGGACGGCAGCCCGCCGGCTCCACCGACAGCAAGAAGCAACTTCGTGGGGCTCGCTTTTCCATCCAAGGGAGAGGGACGGACGGACAGATGGACACTCCTTCTTAAAGTGTGTACTCTGAGTGACTTGCCTAAGACTTGCTCCTTGTCCAGAAATGGCAGAGCCACCAGGAGGCATCTTCAGGCAGTTTCCAGCTTGGATCCTGGGAAGAGGAGGCATTCGCAAAAGGGCCCCAACCCCCTTCCCCGGTGCTTACTTGGGGATGCCGACAGGAGCGTGGGGCACCAGCAGCCTCCGTGCGAGAGGCTGGCTGGCGTGACGGGGCTCCAGGGAGAGGAATGGGAGCAGGGGCAGAGGGGAAGGTTGGGGGCCACAGAGTGCCAGGGCAAAACTGGTTTATTTTTGTAAAATAAAGATTGAAAATGCTTCACTCTTTGTTTCCGAAATAGGATCTGAGCCACTCCTAAGGCCCGGCATGACACAATGAGGACGCAGGCAGCAGGAGGGGAGAACTTGGAGTCCAGGGAAGAGCCCTGCGTGTGCTGGTGTCCAATCCAGGGCCAGCAGCTGGAGCCCCACGTTTAGAAGGGGGGCCCATGTGCATGGGCTGGGCAGGCTGAGGAGCAATGGTTTGTGGGGTGATGGAGTCCCTGGGGGACCCCCTCCTTGCTGCGGGGCTGGACCTGGCTAATGAGTCTGACATGCCCGTAGCATCACAGGTCTCTTCCCTGCTGACCCGCTCAGCTCCCTCCCACCGACGGCTGGACCTCCTCCACGTGCTGCCTTTGCACGTGTGGAGGTGCACTGCCATATCATGTCACCTCACCTGTGGGTCTTGCTAGGCTGGTGGAGCCTTCAGCTTGACCAGCAGCATAGCTGGGAAGGAGCCTTGCAGCATGGAGAGCGGCGGTGATGCTGTGCTGGAGTGCACAGGGGAAGCAGGACCTAGCAAGACCCTTCCTCCAAGGCACCCTGCTATAAGGCACATAGCTGCAGCCTATGCTGTTTCCCCATCCCCACCAGTCACAGCTCCACAAAAAGCTGCTGCACTACCTCATGCATTGAAGTAGATGAAACCTGAAAGGTCAGTGAAGACTAGATTAGTTCTGCTGGGTCTGATCTAGTGGAAACACAAGCCGATCCATACAGGTGATCTCTGCACCTAACACCCCACCAGCCAGCAGTCCACCTATCAGCCCCACTCTATATACAAGGCTGAAGCTCACCTGCCAGCGCAGGTCTTGTTGCTAATGCTGGCTCAGGACTGCTGCCATCTCCAAGGAGCATCAGCTGCAATTTTTTCAGCATAGGGTACCACAAGCAGTGCTGCTGACATAGACTTTTAACTGAGCTAAATGGACCCAATTTCTAGATACCTTTCTTTTAGGCACAGCGAAGCAGCATATTTCCACAGGGGTTTTGGCACATCATCATAGCTCTCAAGAGCGGCTGGGAAAAGTCTGCAATGTGCTGTGCTGTGCCCGTTTTCTCTCTCTGGTTCGCACTAGTGGGATGATAACCAAACACTGCCATGCCTCAGCAAGCTGTCCTCAGGAGAGGCACAGGTAGCACCACGATTTCTCCTGCCATGGCCTGTTAAGAGGATTGTGAACCTCCTGCCTCCAGCTTCTGTGCCAGCATGGGAGGCACAGTGGCCAGGGGTGCCTGGTGTCAGCACACTGGCCTGGGTGTCACCACCCTACAAAAGCAGTGCTGAGGCAATGGGCGATTGCACTGGCCCTCCTCTGTGCAGCTCTGCCCCCTGCCCCAAAGGGGATGCTCACACATAAGGGAAGATGGTGGTTATTCCAGCTGGGCAGCTGGGTTTCTGCGTACAGGACACACAGCAGGCAGCAAAAAGATTCTAACCACTTTCACAAAAAAACAGCAGGAGCAATTTCAGTTGCTCCTCTGCTAGATCTCACAGCAGTAGGCTTCACTCCGTCCACTGGTACAACAGCCAGGGCTGCTGATTCCCCACACAGGGG
>NW_009629713.1:0-3976 GCF_000690535.1 Cariama cristata
CCGCACCGCACCGCACCGCACCGCACCGCGGGCCCCCTTCTCTCTCCGCATCCCTGACAGTATCTCACACGCCGGTGGTGTTTTGTTTTGTCTTTTTAAAAATTTATTTCGAGTCTCTTTTTTTAATTTGGTTTTTTTTTTGCTTTTGTTTTTGCTACTTCTACTTTTTCATTTTTTTTTCATTTTTATTTTTAGCAACAGCTCTCAAACCTACTTTGGGGTCTTAAAACGAAACCGTACACCATTTCACTGTGGACATTACACCCTCTTACAGATATGGGAGACATGGGAGACCCACCAAAAAGTAAGGCGGAATTTTTACCGTTGTTGGAATAAATGTGCTGTCTATTGTAATCGTCTCAGGCAGACGAACTGCTAAAGAGCTGAACTTCATTTGAATGGTAGAGAAGGTGCCTTTGTTGCCATGCCTGCATGCTTGCTGTGTTTTAACCTCGTAGCCTTGTATGTTAATAGCCTGGGGTCCTGCTCTCTTTTAAAGTTCGGGGAGCAGACAAGATTTTAATGGGGTCTGCAACCACAGAGCCTTAAATTCTGCTCATGCTAGAGTACCGTGAGGCTGCCTGACTATCCAGCACCTAGTCTATCTTGGGGAATGAGCATTAGGCTTGCAAAAGAGTGCAAGTGACAACCGTAATGATGCTTGTTCTTGCTGGCTGCCTCGAGTCCCCTGTTCTGTGGCAAAGGGCTGCATGGTAAAGTGCACCCCGCCACGCGTTCATCGTTTCTAGTCAGAGACTCTTAAAAAATGAAATCAAACGTATACGTGTTCTTCCCGTAAGGCAAGGAATCCAAACAAGCAAACAATAAAATAAAAGTAAAACAACGAGGGAGTTTGGAGTTTTGATTCCGTGCAAGGCTTACGAAGTGAGGACCTTCACCCCGAAGACTACTCAAATCTGCATTTTAATCTATGTTCCGCCTCCTTTCTAAACGAGGCAAGGTTTTGATGGCACACTTCAATTACCATCCAAAAGTGTAATACTCTTAAAAAAAACCCCAAACAACAACAAAAAACCACTCCCAGAGTATGCCCTATAAGGGAACGACACTAAAAGTGTGTTTATCTCTGTAGGAGAGTAAACGGTTAGTCAATCATGTATTTATTTTCATTTCAGAAAAACGCCTGATTTCCCTATGTGTTGGTTGCGGCAATCAAATTCACGATCAGTATATTCTGAGGGTTTCTCCGGATTTGGAATGGCATGCGGCGTGTTTGAAGTGTGCAGAGTGTAATCAGTATTTGGACGAGACCTGTACGTGCTTTGTTAGGGATGGCAAAACCTACTGTAAAAGAGATTATATCAGGTACGCCATTTATGTTGTTTAATTCTTCGATGAGGTGGTTTGGGTTTTGGGGGGTTTTTTTTGTTTGTTTTTTTTTATTTATTTTTTTTATTTTATAAATCTGAGAAAGGCAGGTAGAGGAAAAATTGTGAGAAAGAGGGTGAAAAGACAATTGCTGGTTTTTTAGGTGATTTCCCCATAGACAGACAGGCGAAGGAAAAAAGTTAGAGTTGTCAAGTTTTTTATTCCACATACTCAAATGCAAATTTCTGTATAAACAAAACCACGTTCGGGAACAGCTAGTGACTGTGTGGGACCCTCCTCAGGACTTTGGCAATGCATCTTGTGATTCTAACAAAGTGGGAATTCATAGGCAATGGAGAATATTTTCAATAGTGTAGATATTATGAGCAACACGGAACTGATGGCTTTGTAACACAATCTGAGAAACGCATCTCTCCGTGTTTTTGTAGAGGCATAACGGCATTCATAAGAAAGGCACTTCGAGCATGTATGCCGTAAAAATAAATACACGAGCAAAAAACCCTCCCTATTTAAACTGGGCCTATCAAAAACAAAAAAGCAAAAGAAAAACAAAAACAAAACAGAAGTTTCCTTCAGAATGAAGGATCATTTTATGGAGAGGTTAAAACCTAGACTGAAATGTTTCTTCGTTAAAATAACTGACATTTAATCTTTTTAAATATTAACCCCTTTGGTGATATCTGACTGACTTTTCTTTCTTATCTTATCTGTACTGATGAATTAGACAGAGCAGATCAAATTGCCCATCATCTGTTCGCGAACAATCGGGTATATTTAGATAATGGAACCGCTTCCTTCCTCACATTAAAATCTGGTAACTGATAAAATGTGAGAGTTGCCAATCCTGACACTATAGAGAAACCAAAGCAGGAATTTCGAGTGTGTTTATTATTTGTGCTCCTGGGTCATGCTGATCCGTTTCAGTGTCGCCTACCGGGTTTGCCAAACCAGAATTTTGTATGACACAGAGGTATGGACAGTATTTTTTTACAGAAAGTTTTGAGAACAAGTACCTACCTAGCCACCTAAGATATCTTTTCTAGTTTCTTTGTAATTCGGGATTGAAATAAAGAACTTTCCTTCTTCAGTGCACAATTCATAAGCAGATCATTCCTTCAAGGCATTGTGAGATTATTCTCAAAGTTTTACCAGAGCGAACAAAAGCCATTTCCCTTTCTTTCCCTTTTCCCTTTCTTTCTTTCCCTTTCTTTCTTTCCCTTTCTTTCTTTCCCTTTCTTTCTTTCCCTTTCTTTCTTTCCCTTTCTTTCTTTCCCTTCTTTCTTTCCTTCCCTTTCTTTCATTTTCTTTCTCTTTCCTTCTTTCCTTCTTTCCTTCCTTCTTTCCTTCCTTCCTTCTTTCCTTCCTTCTTTCCTTCCTTCCTTCTTTCCTTCCTTCTTTCCTTCCTTCCTTCTTTCCTTCCTTCTTTCCTTCCTTCCTTCTTTCCTTCCTTCTTTCCTTCCTTCCTTTCCCTTCTTTCTTTCCTTCCCCTTCCTTCTTTCCTTCCTTCTTTCCTTCCTTCCTTCCTTCCTTCCTTCTTTCCTTCCTTCCTTCTTTCCTTCCTTCCTTCCTTCCTTCCTTCCTTCCTTCCTTTTAAACGCACTTTGGAGTCATGTTTTTAAATGTTGTACTTTCACTAATTTCGAATGAAAGGAAAATGTTTGAACTGAGATGTGCTCACTTACCTCCTGCTAGAACTCAGCGGGTGAAATTTAAACAAAAAAAAAAATGCAGCTATTTTAATGTAATACGGAATAAATTTCATTTCCTACAAACGCTACAAATTTTAAAAGTAAGATGTACGTTCTGTGCAAGAGTCGACTTTGACTTAGATAGTAAGCCAATCTATAACCGTCAGACATGTGAGCAACACCCCCAACTTTTGTACCTATTAATGCATATCTTTTGCAATCGCTCTGATCTTTTGCTGTTTAGCTGTTGGGGTTTTTTTCTTCTCAAAACATTATAATTCGGGAATATGTAGCTCTTGAATATAGGATTAGTACACCTCGAGAGACACAGCAGCTAAAGATGTGTGTAAATAAACATCTGTACCCACAAGCATACATTGCAAACTGTATCTCTGAGGAAGCATACTGGTGAGGAAATCTGTGGGCATGAATATTAGCTCAGTTTTAGGAACAGCTTTTACTGTGGATCGTGTGCGTGCATATGTGCGTGTATCCATACATTTGCGGAAAGGTGTTAATTTTACTTAATACTGAGGCGGCTGGCTAAGGAGCACACGGTGGGAGCGGACCGAGAGACCGTGCAGTTCTAGATAACCGAGTCAGAGCATTTTCTCATGCTCATCTACTGATGGGTGAACTGTCCCCCTCTCTTCCACGGGGGACGAGGAACCCGCCGCCCGCTCCAGAAACCCGTTGTTTGCCATGTGGTGCTGTCAGCGACAAGTTGTCTTTCGCTCCGGCCGGAGGGCTTGAGCCCCGGCTCAAGTTGGGAGATGGGGCAGGGAGGTGAGGGTAGGGGCAGGCTGCAGAGCCATAGCACCCAAAATGCCTTTTAGTAGGGGGCGGGGGAGGAGAGTTACACGACTATATATGCGAGCGTATATACAGATAAGGAGGTCTGTGTATATGGCTGTATTGTTGCATAAAATGAAGCTGGT
>NW_009629714.1:0-2386 GCF_000690535.1 Cariama cristata
GAAGGAAGCAAAAAAATCTCTTTTTGCCAGGGAGCCCGAGCGCTAGCCCAGGCCTAAATCCGGGCGATGCCGGGTTAGACGTTAGGACGTATTAAATCAGACCCCAGAACGAAATGCTCCCGCTAAGGACTCAAGCCCCGACCCTCAGTCCCCCGTTATCTCTGCTCCGCAAGAGCCTCCGGCACAAAGACCATAGAATCGTTATGGTTGGAAGAGACCTCGAAGATCATCACGTCCAACCGTATACCTGATGCCACCATGCCCGCTAAACGCCCACCATGCCCGCATACCTGCTGCCACCATGCCCGCTAAACGTGGGGAATGTCGGGAAGAGACCTCCCAGCTGAGCACACAGCCCTGGACGCCCAAGTTTCGCTTGAGAAGACAGCCGGAGACGTTCCCAGGCACGTAGAGGACCCGAGCATCCAGCCCAGCGCCTTCCCCTCGGCATCTCCGCTCGCTCCCACCCAGGTCTTGGCTGGCAGAACCTCCCCTGTGCTCCCTGACGGTTCACTGCGACGTCGCCCACCCCTAAATCTTCTTCTGGTGCCATCAGGGCTACGGTGCATCACTGCGAGACGGCTAATAAACGTCGGGAGTGGCAGGAGGGAGCCGGAGCTTCAGCTGCTCAGGCACAATAAAACAACAAGGGAAGGCCAAGGCTACTCCGGGTCACTTCACCGGCGACCGTCAAAGCCAGCAGAAGAACCTGTAAGCAGGCCAAGCTGGCAGAAGAACAAGTTCCTGCCTGTTACGGCATTGGACCCTAAAGCTGGGTCCAAAGATGATCAAAAGATTTGAAAGGCGAATGACCCTGAGACCGACCTGCCTCAGGTTTGTAACCCTCCGGACCGAAAATCTTTGCCTGGGATTCCCCACCTCCAAGGTGCAAACTCCTGGGCAGCGACTCACGTAAAAGAAAACCGCGACACCTCTCTCCTTTCCTTGGCAGCACATCCTCCCCGTACCACGGCACAGACCTGCCAGCCCTCCCAGCCCCGCAGGGCCACCCACTCGCTAACGGGACACGGAAAACCCACTGAGAGCAACCCACTAACCATCGCAGGGCAGCTGCCACCCCCAGCAAGCCTGCCTCCTGATAAATACCCTAAGCACAACCCGTGGGGGAGCAGGATAAACAAAACACTCATTGCCATTGTCCGCCCTACGTAGTTATCATAGGAACAGGCAGGCCAATGGCCCAGAAATAATTCTGAAATAACTTGGCGCCTTTGGGCAAGAGCACGAAGCGAGGCCAGGTATTGGTACCCAGCAGGTGCTCAAGGCGGCATCACCTGGGCGGTACCCTGAGCACAGGACCATGGACCACACCACCCCGAGATCCGTCTGTGATGATGAGGAGATCTCGCTCCCCGCTTGCCGTGGGAAAGCAGAGGTTGGAGGGGCCGCGCTCGTCCCCCTCCAAGCAGCAGCCTGTGAAAACCAGAGCCCGCGTCACCTGATGCCAACCCACCCGGACCAAGCTCCCTCCCAGGGCTGGTTCACCCATCTTTGCTCCTTCCCTGGTGGCCGAGCCAAGCACGGTATTGACGGTCTGCGTCCCTCTCACCTTACTTTTCTTCTTCTACTTCCTCGCCTCTCGGTACTGCTCGGCTCTCTGTCCCAAGGGATGCTGCCGTCCCCCTTCCTGGACCTAATTAAAGGGAAAAGACCGGCTGGGCGCGCACTCCGATGGCACCGAGGTGTGCGCCCAACCTCAGCCCTTCCCAAAGGGGCGAGAGCAGCTGGGCCCTGGCCGCGGTGAGCTCAGAGCCCGGCATCTCAGGGCTCTACAGGAGACACCAGAGAGGTCTGAAAAGTTACAAGGGATCACTTTGATCCACAGGAGGCAGCGCCGGGGGATGGAAAGCCAGTCCCCATTGCAGCGTGCCGTTCGCTTTCCTTGCTGCCCTCTCCCTTCTGCCGCTCTCCCTCCCTGCCCGTCCCTGTCCTCCCCCCCGCCACGCTCACACTCGCACACTCACTCACATCACACTCACTCACACTCACTCACACTCACTCACACTCCCTTCCTCCGGGTCACGCTCTCCGCAAACACCGCTCTCCCCATCCCATGTGGTTGGGCTGGAGCCCGAGCCAAGAAGGGGGTGGAGGGATATTACTCATGGAAGGTGCGGCCGTCGCTCCCTCCAGCGCTAAATTTCAAAGTCCAGCTTAAAACAAAAAAAAAAAATAATTCAGCAATCCCCCCTCGCCCCATCCCTCCCCACAACCCCAACCCCGAGTCGGGCTTCTCGGGCACAGCTGGAAGGCTCTGTAGTCTCTTTTTGTCTTCCCCCCTCAGCGCCGAGCATCGTCAGACCCCCCGGTTTTTCTTGGGGGGCCGCAGGCAGGGCTGGCAGCCGCGTGCCCGAAGGGCGGCAGA
>NW_009629714.1:2404-2972 GCF_000690535.1 Cariama cristata
GGGGCTCAGGTGAGCAGGGCGCTTGGGTCAAGAGATGTCAGATTGTTCCTGATGTGGCCGTGCCATCAGGTGCCAAACAAGATGCTGCTCGGAGATGCCGGAATACCCGGTATCTCATACTAACGCTTTACGTGTTCCATACTCAGAGCGTGCGTGTACCCATTTGTTTGGTATATTAAGGCTATGTCGGTTTTGATTCTGATCTAAAAACCCACTCAAGTTATGAGAAACGTCGCTGAATTTCACTGCAGTAAAAAATCACGGGGCACCAGCAGCCTTCCTTGGTCCCCGGTTTTTGGCCGGTTCCCTCTGGGAAGCAGGCTGACAAAAATCACGCTGTGCGTGCCCCCGCACCCCCCCCAAACTTCAGCCTGCGCTCCTCAGCCCCACCGGCGTTTCAGAGCGGGGCAGCGAGGCAATGTCGTGTACGTTTTGCACTGCGTTAAATGGGATGTACCGGACCCGCCGCGCGGACCGGGCGAACTGGGTTTAGGTGGTCTCCTTAACCATCCGGAGTTTTTTGAACGTGTCAGCCAGGACCCGGTGGTGGCTACACCTTAAAAATACC
>NW_009629714.1:3040-3336 GCF_000690535.1 Cariama cristata
CACGGCGCGGGTTTGGGAAAAAAGCCACAGCAGCGCTCCTCCGCCGGGATACGGTACCTCGGCAGGTAAGCCGTACAAATGTCTGGGTGTTTCTTCTTTGGTTGGCTTTTTTTTTTTTTCTTTTCCTAAAACATGCCTACAGGCAAGCAGAAGCACATAAGAAAACTGTAAACAAAACCGCTCCGAATTCAGTCACATTTTACACGGTTAAAAATGAAGATAAGACAGCACACCTGGCCCCTAGAATTTTTCACGGGTTGCTGTAGTCGCTGGGTTTAAAAAGCAGAGGAAGCGTA
>NW_009629714.1:3368-5418 GCF_000690535.1 Cariama cristata
GCAGAGGAGGGCTGTAGGAAGAAGGCACACCGGGGGCAAATATCAGCGATTGCTGTCTACAGCACACAGCTTTGCTCTGCAGAGATGCTCGGAGGGGTGAAAGAGCCGCTGGAGAGCAGTCGCAATTCAGGAGGGGGATCCAGCTCAGCTCCCACCACCCCTGTTGCCAGTTGGCAAATCCCTCCGGAGTCACCCAGGGGCGACGGCCACCCCGGTGCGTTGGCAACGCCGCGGTAAGGGTCTTCGGACTTGCCCTCAGGGTTAGCGCGAGCGTAACCTGCAGCCACCCTCACCGACACCATCCTGGGTACCCGACACCTGGGGCAGTGCGTGGGGTCGTGTCAGTGGGAGCAACCAACCACTCTAAGAGCCGCCAAGGCTCCTGCATACGGTAGGCGTACTGGCACGGGGGTTACGGGGCGTTTGGGCAAGTCTCTGCTGCGGATGGACTTTGTTTGGGGATGGGTCCGTGCAGCCTCACCCGCGCTCTGCACAGTTTCTGTCTGCTCAGGGCTGGAGCCCCTCAGCCTCGGGGACGGTGCCGAACTCGTATTCCCCATCGTTACCTGGCTGCCGAGGAGGACAGAGAAACTTCTCTCCTTGACCCCACCTGCCTTCCCTGGGGAAGAGCTGTTGCTCATATCTGGTGTGACAATAGGTCTTTGAGCCAGCCAGTGAATTCAGCTCGATCACAGAGAGATCAAAAACCTTCACGTGAAGGCTACGGCTTCGATGAGTAACTCCGGGGGAATGCAACGACAGGAGCCAGCAAGCTGGCGACGAAGCTGCCTCTCACGCAACGCTGAGCTCGTGCAACTCCATCCTCTCCTATGGTCACCTCTCTACGGGCTTCCACCTCCCAGAACCCTGTCACCAAAGAGGACACCCCTCTTCTGTACTGACCAAGGCCACCAGAAAGGCAGGTCCCCTTCACGGCCAAGCAGGAGGAGCAACAGGAGGCCATCGCTACCCGTGGACCGCTATGGTCGTGATGGAGCTGGGCGGAGATATGGAGAGGAACCTCTTCCTTGGGAGCGGGGAGGCACATCTAGCAGGGACATCCCTGTCCTCTGCAAGGAGGTAGGTGAGCACGGCTTGTGTCCTGAGAGCCGGCAGAGCTCAGGGCCCTGCTTTCCAAAGGTGGCCTTCGGTTCAGGCGCGGACCTCTTCCAAACCACCTTCGGCATTCAGGGCAGCTCCTGAAGTTCTGGCTGACTTCCACCGCATGAAAGAGAGCGCAACATTTACAGACCGTGAGCTCTGCGGGTATCCAAAGCCAGAGAGCCCAAAACAGAGACTGCGCTTGGGAACGCATCATTTTGCGATTGATTTCTGGAGGGTCTCACAGCCAAGTGTCAGAACCAAGCTCGGGTCTGGGATTCTCTGGGTTTGCTTTACGATGCTTACGATGGACGGTGCTGCCAGGCAGCGCCGGGGAGCTTGCAAGTCTTACAAACTCTCTGACTGGTTCCAGGCACTTTGGAAAAAATCCTCACACGAGCACGGGAAGAGCTCATTGGATCGCTAAAGAATTTATAAAGCCCAGAGCTGAATTTCTAGGACTGCAAGGCAAGTGCCAGTGTTTAGGGAAGACCCTGCAGACAAAGGCCCCGAGCCTGTGCGGCGAGCGGGATGCCCCCCAGGCAGCAGGCTGCTCCTCCCGGATGCCATCGGCCGCATCGGCGGTACCCTCGTCCTCGGTCCCTTTCCCAGAGACCCAACACGCGCTGTCACTCAATAGCCATCAACAGCTTCAACTTCTGGTCCAACAAAAGAAACCCGCAAAGACAAGTACAGATTTCAAAGCTGGGACACTGCAGCAATCCAAGTGCAGTATTTCTTGATTCATCTGAGCAGGAGGAACGAATTCAGCGCTCTGAAGAGTCCCTCCTTCCTCGAGCGCCAGAGAAAGCACCTACTTTCTCGTCTTGCAAAACCCAACTGCTGTGCTATCCAGCGCTCTCCAACTTTATCGCTCCTTCTACAGCGCTCGCTCTCTCCGCACGCACACAAGGATGAAGTTTCCAAAGGCACCGATGGGAATTTGGAA
>NW_009629714.1:5437-6809 GCF_000690535.1 Cariama cristata
AGTGCTTAACTGACCCTTGCCCCTTTGAAAAAGCAAACCTCAAAACGAGAGTAAAGCACCGGCAGAACGCCAACGTCACACGGCAGCGAGGAGCTAAGCTGCCTCCTAACCGACGGTGCCCAAGGCTGTGCGCCCCGGCAAAGCCCCTCTCCACCAGATCTTGTCGGGGTCTGTGCCACGCAGAGCCAAGTTCTCCTCCTCATCCCACCACAGGGTGAGCCGGTCATCCCACCGCGGCTGCACCGTGTACTTGGCACCACCCGTGCCAGCCATCTGTCACTGCGTGGGGACTCCGACCTCAACTGCCTCTCATTCTGAAATTAATTTATAACAGAGTCCGGCTTAGGTCCCATCGAACTTGGTGGAGAAACCCTTCAACATAGGGCGGTCTAGCCTACCACTAAATTTAACATGTGTGGGGAAGATACGGATCTCTAACGCCTTTGGCCAACATCCGAGCCTGAAATCCCTCCAGGTAACGTGTCGTGTACTGGCACGCGGAGAGGGCGGATACTGGGATGGAGAAAATCTGTTTGGAGATTTCTCTGAGGTTCAGTGCAGCACCTTGAGGCTGGCAGCCAAGGGCTTCGATCAGCAGGGCTGAGCAGTGGGTTATTTCGTGGTCTCAACAGTAGAAGGGAGGCGAGATGCGGGTCAGATTTTGGTCTATACTGTGGTACCCGCCGGTGAGATTTTTAGGGACATGGTTTAGTGGTGGCCTTGGCCATGCTAGGTTAACGGTTGGACTTGATGATCTTAAAGGTTTTTTCCAACCTAAACGACTCTGTGATTCCATGACCCTGTGCCGTACCGCAGCTGGCATACAAAAGAGGCAGAGGACGCGTGGGCCAGGGAGCGAGGCAGCTGGGAAGAGGTTACGGAAAGGGTTATCCCATCCCGTTCTTACCTTACCCGGTGGTCTCAGGTAGGAGGAGCGCTGCGGTCTGCACGGCTTAGACGGAGAAATGGAGGGAGGTTTGAGACATCTCTGCTGAGCTGGGTACACAGGGGACGAGAGCCTTAACGCTGTTCTGCTTCTTGTTACTCCCCTCTGTTGAAGTCAGGGCCTTCCTCCTGTTCACAGAACCATCAGGGCTGGCAGGACCCTCCGGAGATCCCCCAGTCCGACCCCCCGCCAAAGCAGGGTCACCGACGGCAGTCGCACGGGAAATCGTTCTTGTAACGGGGCTTCGTCCGAGGATGCAGAAAGGCAGAGGGAAACGCAAAGGGACTGGCGAGAGGTAACGTCAGCGCAGTACAAACGAGAGCATCGCTTGCTCTGGGGTCGTCGGCCTCATTGGCTCCACCGCCACGCACCGACCGTCACCGCGGAGGGGAGGTTCGTCCTAGATTGCTCTGCCTGGGCCCCGGG
>NW_009629715.1:0-217 GCF_000690535.1 Cariama cristata
GTGAGGGTCCGGCTGAGGGGAGAGGGGGGCAAGGGGCGTTTTGGCTTTTTAGGTTCTCTTATTTTTCGTTCAGAGCGGAAACTTTATCACGTACACCGCGGAGCTTGAAAACTTGCCGTCCTGCGATCATGGCGAGTCACGAAGTATAGCCGGCCCGGCCTTGGCTTTATGTCTCGGGGGGCTGCGCTGAGGAGGGCGTTGGGTGGAGGCGGGTGTC
>NW_009629715.1:244-1152 GCF_000690535.1 Cariama cristata
GGCCTCGGCTCCAGGAGCGTGCGGCTCCAGGAGCGTGCGGCTTGTGAGTCAAAGGGAGGGTACCTACCACCGCGTTTGAAGTCTTTTCTGCCGCAATGGTAGCAAGGCACAGGCCTGCCTGACCAAAAAAAAAAACAAGCTCTGGGTTAGGTCTGTCCCACGTGCATCCATCATCGTAGTGTGGCGAGCTGAATGATGGCTTTTTCATTTGACTTTTAGTAGCGTCAGCATTTGTCTGTGTCTATAGGAAGCTGCAAGATCTGTATAAAGAAAAGTATTCCTAAATCTCATAGAAAATAAGGAAAATACGCAAAATTTTTGGTCGGACGCGATCGAGTGTATGCTTTTCTCTAATTCTGTGGAGAACGGTCCTTTCATAGGGTATGTAAAGGTCAAGATCATCGTGCTGCGTCGCTGATGTGGTTAAATTGACGGGTGTTGCTGCAGCTGCCTGTGTACACGCATGATACAGTATAGCTCAGTGGTGCTGTGCTGCTCTGCGTGGGTTGGAAAGTTTCAGCTCGGAGGTGAGGATGAGACCTGCATGGCGACGAGGGGAGAGGCGAGCCCCGGCACACCGCATTAGGGCAGGAGACGCCGGGAGTTTATTCCTTATGGCACAGGGCTCCTCGAGCCCTCGGCGTGCTGCAGACCTGCTCGCTGCCGCAGAGAACCTGAAACACATCGGGAAGCGTTAAGAACACTTTGGTTTTATTTAAGCAGACCGGTACAGCCTGAGCCTCTTCCCGAACTAATTGTAGGCAGTCGCATCCCTCCGGTGATGCCGCCGCTGACAGCCTTTTCTCCCCAAGAGCTGCCCCGTCTGACCGGGGAGCTGGTTGGATGCATGTCAGGATGGGAGCCTGCCTCTGCGGTGGGCACGTTGAGCGTTTTGGAAGAGGAGGAGG
>NW_009629715.1:1186-3737 GCF_000690535.1 Cariama cristata
CCCTACCCCCACCCCCCCCGCCCCTCCGCCTTGCTGGCTCCTCGCAAGGTAGGGCTGTGTCTGTCTGCTGGGGAACTGCAGCAACACGGGAGAGCTCTAATTTTAGTTGGGGTTTTGGTGTCTCTTCCGAGAAGGAGCGAGTGAAGGTGAAGCTACAACTTATGTCACTTTTGAGTTAAACAGGGTGAGGTCTTTTTTTTTGTCTGTAGCGGAAACCTGCTGAATATTTAGTCTTTGATGAAAAAGAGATGCTGTTTGCAGGCTGGGGGGTGGTGGTTTATAGACAATACGGGCACTGGTGGTAGGTTTGACCCACAGCAGCGTGCTCGCACCTATATTTGTTAGATTTGGGGTTTGCTGCAGTGGTGGTGAATTCCTTGGGGCTATGCATGGTTACTTTTTAAAATACGTAAAATGTCACTTCTTTGTATTTCAGGCATGATCTTGAGTTAACAGAAAGTTCTTGAAATGTGTTAAGTGTGTTGTTCACGGTGGGTGACATTCAGACTTGTTTCATGGAAATTTCATGTACCGGTAAATGACTGCTTGTTGTCTCAGGGAAAACATCAAACCGTTTGTAAGCGGTTATAAAAGAATACTTGTTTCTCGTGAGATGAAGCATCAGCTTTATCTCTTGAGATACAACATTTTCAACGTGAAAGTATTAATAACTGTGTGACTTTTTCTCATCACGGTACATCCTTGGGTGGGAATCTGTGGGCGTTCAGTGTATGTTGGGCTTTGAAAACAAAGGGTTGGTCCATGCAGGGAGGGCAGTTGTGAGTCTGCAGGATTGTGTTTTTTTCAGTCTGTATAGCATGGGCCTGGGATATTGTGTTTTAGCATCTTATTTATCACATTTTTAACTGGAAATATGTTATGACTGCAGAGTTTGAATTTTCAAAGTGGTTTGTTCAGACAGTTTCTCTCTAACCAAGGGAAAATAAATGCGTGCGTGTAACTGAAAAATATGATCGCTGTCAACTAAGCTGAAAATTAAGCTGAAAACATGTTTATTTTGAAGGATCACGATGGTTTGTTTTTATTTGGTACAAAAGTTACAGAGTATATAAAAGAGTGTTACCCAGAACTAGACTTAAATAAACATCGCTAAGTTTGAATCAGTACCGTAAGGGAGGCCTTTAAAAGGGATGAACTACTGAGATGATGATGGATTAGCTAGGTTTTATAGCATGTTCCTCTTAATTTTTAATCTCCAGTATTAGCCCTTTCCAATAGCTGGGGAATAGTCCAAGTCTAAATGCGTATATCGACGCACAGCCCTTCCTCTCGCGTTAGCTGGCTAGAAACACCCAAAGAGAAATGCTTGTTTCCTTTGGAAAGATCGCCGTTTCTTAAAATGAGCAGCACAGGTAGTGGAGAAGAGAAGCGTAAGCACTTATCTTGGCTTCAGTAAGAGAAATCCTACGGGCCCGCTGCTCCTGCCCCTGCTGTTCTCAATTGTTGTCACCGTAAGCATCAGTGCAGAGGAAACTGGGGAAGATTGCCGAAGACTAAATATCTGTGGAAAAGCAGAAATGGGTCAGTATTTGGGACAACTCAGTTAATCTGAGGCAATGTGCTGTATAGATGGCAAGCTTGGTATCTCCTGCACCCTTCCTGAGTAACTGATATAATGCGGTTTGAGTAATTGTCAGCTTTTTGTCCCTGGAGGAGAATGAAATCTTTTTCACTTGGTCTTTAACTGTATCAGCAGAGCTGGTTGTTCCTGTATAAAGCGAATAAAGGCAAAAAGGAAATTATAATAATCTTCTAAATCACGAATCTATTTGCATCCTTTGGGATGCAGTATATGAAAGGGTACTACATAAATAAAAGTTTAAAAAGTACATAGGAGTAAAATAAAGGGGGGGGGGACCCCTTTTACATAGACCTCTTCAATTTTTACCCTTTCCTTTATAGATCTTGGAAATACTTTGTGTGCCACAGAGAGAGAATCCCTTTCAGTGGCTTCGCTACCTATCGAAACTGATCTGTTGGCAAGCAGAGAAACAAAAGAAGTACTGAAATCTGCATGAGGATCACCCACCAGATGTTTGATCCCCCTGAGAAAAGTCTTTATAGTTTAGAGGGTTAAAGAAGAATGTGGAAACCGGGGACTTGGAGTGCGTGTGGGGGGTAAAGGGCTAGAAGAAATGAAAAGCATATGTGAATGTAAGTATTTTGGGAAAAGGGTGAGGAGTGTAAAGACAAAAAAGCAGGGCACAATTTTGGGTATGTGCTCACGTGCATGTATTGGTATGAAACGTATGTTTCCTGACAAACGTGACAGAAGGGAAAAGTGATAGCACTGCTCTAATGAGTTAGGGGTGGGGGAAGAAAGCTCCCGCATGGAATGGAGAATGGTTGATGTTTCTGTTTTTGGGCCATGTTAAAGTCTGAACTCCCAAGATGCAGCGTGTGTCTATCGCTTGGCTTTTTACTGCAGCCCTTTCCCTAAAACAGGGGCTGGGTTTTGATCCCAGGTGGGCTGCAGGGAGCAAGCGGGGGAATATATTTGAGGTGGGAACGGCTGACCCTGGCGGGCTGT
>NW_009629715.1:3776-8871 GCF_000690535.1 Cariama cristata
GAGTGAAAAACCCCCGGCGGGGCCCTGTGTCGAACCAGGACAAGCCACACACTTAGGCCTGTGGTTTTGCCCTTCTCTTTGGTTGTGTCCTGCTCCCCCAGCCAGGCTCCTGCCTCTGCCGGTCGCTCCCACCACACGTCCACTGCCCCTGGCTGCGGTCGCTGGCTGGGGGCGCCTCACCTTTGGGCTTCTGGTCGCGCTGGGACAGGAGCCTCTGGCACCATCCGTCCTTCCCATCACCCGGGGAGGTGGCCAAGCACCTGCCTCGCTTCCCCTCCTCCCGATTTGGGGTTATCCTTCCACGTTCCTCACCCTCAGAGCTTCATCCTTCGCAGTGGCTCAGCCTCAGCGCTCTCCACCTCCCCGGAGGAGGTGAGTGAATCCCGGGAGGCGGCCGCTCCCGGTGGCAGAGGTGACACCACTGATGGCAGCCGGGGAGCGTGACATTGCTGGTGGCAGTGGAGCAGGAGCAGTCCCTGGTGGTGGAGGTTACCTTGTTTACTCCTTATGAATCTGATGGCAATTATGTGTAACACCTCCTGGTTTCCTAAGACATACTGGCTGCAAATAAAATCTTGTTTAATAAGCCAGCAAATGCAAACAGGCTTTGAAGGGAAAAAATAAAAGCTCTTCCAGACCTCGTAAACATATGTTTATGCTAACTGAGAGACCTGTTCTTGCACCCTGACTCACGTTGGGGAGTGTCTTTATCTGCCAGTCTTCCCACAGAAATCGGTGAGCCTGTCTGTGGAGCGAGGCTCGGTTCGGTTTAGACAGAGGTATCAAAATCTGACCCTGCCAAATTGTAGCTGAGGTCAGGAAGCTGTAATCTCTCTAAGGACCCTGGAGATGATTACTTCACCAGGTCTGCTGAATTCGGCACTGTTTTCTTTCAATTAAATTACTGCTGTTGCAGAGCAAGGGTTGGGGCAGGCAGCGCGCAGCCCCTCTGCTCCCCGGCACGATGTGATTGATGCGAGTGCCCCGCAGCTGCGCTGGAGTCAGTATACGGACGTATACATCTATACAGAGAGAAACGTTGCCGCTTGCCTACGGGAATTATTTGCAGCAAGAAACCTAGTACCTCTGGTTTGTTCTAGTAGTGGTTCTTAACCTTGCATATCAGTAAATATGAGATTTGATAAAGGTAAAGATGGTGGGAGAGGTATAAAAGTGTGCTGTCAGGAAAGCAGGGTCTTTTTGGTTTAGCCAGATGGTCTTGGTAGTCCAGGCACGGGTTGCACAGAGCCCTTTGCGTGGGGCATCTGGCACCGGCGTTGGCCGGGGAGGCTGGGAGGGTGATGGGCAGCTGCCTTTTCGGAGGTCGGCACGTCGCCTTCTCTCAAAGCAGGAGTAAAACAGAGGTCTCGCTCCCACTTGAGGGGCTGGCGCGGGGCACAGTTGCCTCTTCTTGGAAGCAGGTTTCTTAATGGATCGGTTTATAATGGCAATACGTGGCTGGTTTAACCCTGTGTCTCGCTAGGCAAACACCAACATAAAATCTTAAGAAGCCTGGAAGAGAGGCCAGGCGGCTGGGTTGAAAGGTGAAGCAAGATAACGGGTTTTTTACCTTGGAATTTGTCCTTTCCATTTCTTCTCTCTGTCTCTTTTGGATCATTCCAGAAGACTGAAAAGTTTTTGGTTAATTATATATGCTTAAAGGGAAACACTGTAATGTAGTTTCCACTTACTGGAGCATTATTCTTGTACAGCTGGAGCTGGCAGCCTTTCATTCCCTTACCACCTCCTTTTTCTCCTAAAAATAGCAGCACACTACAGTGGGATTACAGGAGAGGCAGAAGAACGTTTCCTGAGCAACAATTTTTGCCGGATGGTGGTTGAGGTAGCATCAAGAGCTGATTTTTGGGGAAGTCGGAGGGAGATATAAATAGGAACAGAACAAAATGGGACTGAGGCAAAACTGGGGTGGAGAGGAGGAGGCAGGAAGCTTACGGGTGGTGAGGTTCGCTGGGCTGTGTAACAGCCTGCCCGGGGAATTGGGAGAAACCTCAGCACTTGAATCATCGAGGAGTTGCCGAGCGAGAGCACTCGGCAGCGCCGTACGGGCAGCAAACTCACGCTGTGGGTAGGAGGCGCGGGCAAGATGACCTAATTTCCATCTCTGATTTCTATGATTTATTAAAGAGTTTTGCAGGCTTTCTCTTAGCAGGCTTAGAGCTGGAATTTGAGGCATGGCAATTAGGAGGGTCCTTTAATACTGTGCCAGCACACTGGTGGAGTTTGATCGCTTACTTGCAGGGGCAGCGTGCTAAGTGCAGCAAACAGAGGTTGTGGGCAGGCTCTTATGCCAGTTTAGATCTGGTGTTGGCACTGGTTTCCATTCTGTGTTCAGTCCTACCCTCAGTGCCACTAGTCCTGTATGTTGATTATCGTAATGTGTTAATAGGCTATAGCAGATACGTTGGCAAAAGTAAAAAAGATAACCACCACCCGCAGCCACTTCTCGTGCCATCCTATTTAGTGACACCCTCAAGAGCTAGAGAATAGTTGATTTGTCTTGGTTTGTTCCGATCTTGGGAATCCCTTTGGGCCTGTAACGGATTGGAGAAGAAGAGCCAACAGACAATGCTTCCATCTCCACCGGTTGTCCAAGGCAGGGAGAAAAGACAGTGCCCACCGCCTTCCTCAGTGTACTTAAATATATTCAGCTAGGCTTTCTGTCTGCACAAACTGTGTACCTACTTGTGTCTGCACATAACTAAATATGCCACACAATTATTGTGATGGTGAAATGCGGATATAACTAAAGTTACTTGCAAAGCCTGCCTTTCTTGTCAGAGTGTTGGTGTTGAGGTTATTATGTCTGATCTGTACCCACTGACCACAGTTCTTGCAAAGCCAAACCAAGCCATCCAGAATTTCACGTTTAAAGTGTTTTATCGTCATTTGCGAGTTGTGTGACACAGATTTCTTGGCTTGTTCTTCATTGTGCAAACCCAAAACTATTTTTCTCACGTTCACATCATATATAAACCATAAATATTGTACTTTGCAGCTTCTCTATTAACATGGTAATGCAGAGCAGGAAAGCCAGGCCTTTTCTCAGCCCAAGGGGACAGTGATTGAATTAAGGATGAGAGCTGAAGAATAAAAAAAAGTTCCTTCTTTTTAATTTTTACCAGCTTCCCACTGCTTTGCTATAGGAACAGACATAAAATGTCTCTTGCTAGTATAGGGCAAATGGTGTGGGTTTGGGGTTCCCCCAAAGTCAAGGTGGTTGTAGTTTCTGCGTTACGCTGGCCAGAACCGCAGAATCATAGAACGGTTTGGTTGGAAGGGACCTTAAAGCCCACCCAGTTCCAACCCCCTGCCCTGGGCAGGGACCCCTCCCACCAGACCAGGTTGCTCACAGCCCCATCCAACCTGGCCTGGAACACTTCCAGGGATGGGGCAGCCACAGCTTCTCTGGGCAACCTCTGCCACGGCCTCACCACCCTCACCGGGAAGAGTTTCTTGCTGATACCTACTCTAAATCTTCCCTCTTCCATTTAAAGCCATTGCCCCTTCTCCTATCACTCCATGATACCAACAGCCTCTGTCTGTATTAAACTCCCAGCCTGCTTTTGGACTCCCTCCCTCTTCAGCTCCAATTTTGTTTTTACCTCTCTGCCGTGCAGACGTGATCATTGTGTTTTCCCCATCCCTTGCTGTTCTGAATCATCTCACCCCAGTAACCGTTCAGTTACAGCAGTTCATTTTGCTGTTTGACTGTTCTGAATCTTCTTACCCCAGTAGCCATTCAGTTACAGCAGTTCATTTTGCTGTTTGCTAGTGTCCTGCATTTTCCGTCATCTGAAGCACCACCTTCTATCTAAAAGCAAGGTAGCTGCTGTGAAAGAAGATGCCCTCCGTGACCTTCTGATCCTGCGACGTTGCTTTGAAGAACGCAATCAGTGTAGTTATGCTTCCTTCTTCTAACTAGTTTGTGGGAAATCAATACAAGTGTTTAATATCTCCAGAGATTTGTGAGAAATCTTGCTGTGCTTTTTTTCTTTTTTGTTAGTAAGAAATACTGCCATCCGATAGGTGATGCAGCAACAAGACATCGTGTTATAACTGTACAAATTGCCCTAAGAAGATACATGTCATTCCCTAGCTTCCAGGCAGTTACAAAGGAGTAAAATAGATACATTAACTGCATACTACATTACGTACTTTACTAAAAATGCTTTGCTAGCTTTTTCGTGAGGCATGCCAGGGCTATCGTTCCTAACCCGCAGAACTGCGAGTGTGTTTCCTTGATAGTGTCCTCTGTGCCGGGGATGATGTTGTAAGGAGAAAACTCGCTGCAGGATGGAACTTGGCAAACAAGTCAAGGTCTCAGCCAAGGAAATGCATTGTCTGTTCATTTTCTAAACAAAAGTAGTTCAGCCGAAGGAGAGTGTTTTGTATCTGGTTTCCACTGGCTGTATTTTGATTTTGTAAAGTAGATGTGATAGGCAATTATTTCTGCATATGCACCATTGTTTAAAAAATACTAATGGTTAAGTATTTCTTAATTAAATGTTGGCTGCTGAGCCTGGAAGAAACTGTCCAGAAATTCAGAAGGGATAGCACAAACATTAACAGGAGTCTGAATAAGTGTTTACATAATGAATGGGAGTATTTCCTACTTAAAAACGTACTAGTGGGAGAAGTGGGCTGAGCAGAAGTCGCTCTTTGACTAAGTGACATGTTTAAGCCCAACATCTTGAGATTCCCAAGCAAGGAATCCTACTTTCTGGTGGCATTTGGCCTTTGTTTTAAGACCAAGTATAACCTACTGTAATTTAACTTGGTATTCTGAAACTGTGGTATATGAAAACCCTGTTTTAAGTTACTCTGTGGAAATTTTTAGAACTTTCTTTCTGAACTGTAGTTAGAGACATAATAAGGAAATTACTGATCAGTAATATTAGAGGCATACAGAATTAGTACCTAAGAGTAATATTTAACATCGCTTAAGATGACAGCTCTGCAAAGCACATGGTATCTTCCAGAATTGGGGTGGCGAGGCATCGTGGCAAGTGTACTCTGTTAGAAAAAGGCAAAAATTTAGCGTGAGCTTGGAGTACTTATTGCCTTCTGTAGGGAA
>NW_009629715.1:8902-12825 GCF_000690535.1 Cariama cristata
ATGAAGTCGTGACTGGCGATAGGTAAGGCTTTCATTCCAGTGTGAGTAAAAAGCTCCTCAAGCTCCTCAGCCCTCCCTGCCAGAGCCACCAGTGCAGCATGATAAAGTAGAGTACAGGCGCAGATAAAGCCCTCAACTTGGTTTCTTTGTCGCCTTCCTTGCAAAACCAGAGCATTTCTTATCGGTGGGGCTGCCCGAGGTCCTCCCCTGCTTCGGAAAACCGAAGCGGGGGGGTGGCAGTGGGGGCAAGGATGGAGGTCCCGGGCCTGCAAGGAAACGTGCTTCACCCCGGGGTGCTGCGGGATGCTGCTCCTCCGTCCCAGGGATGTTCTGTAGCAGGTCCTGGACCGGTGACTGACTGACTGCTCCGCTTCATCCTTTGTTGTAGGCACCGCGGAGGTGAGTAATTCAGTTTGTCAGGTGAAAAGTTAAATTGCATCAGTCACACCTCTTGCAGAGTTACCCTGTGATTAAAAATGACAAACAGTTTTCAGTGAAACACTCTTTTCGCATTCTCCTAACCTCTCAAAGCGTACGTATTTGAAGCTTAAGCGTGTCATGTGCACTCTTCAAAATTCACCTTTAAAATGATATGTTTAATGTCAGGAGGGAGGAAAGTTTCACCTATGGTTTGGATAGAACTGGAAGCATATTAATTTCCACTTAAAATGTTGGCCTTTCCTGCCTCGCCGTTAGGAACAAGCCATAGCTGTCCAAGTTTTGGATTTTTGCACCTGTCTGGTATGATCTCTTTGAGCAGCGATGCTTCTAGACTTGACAAAACCTGAATGATTTATTTTCTGGTAGCCTCCCAAAATAGCCTTACGGTAGCTGATAAGTCCTGTGCACTTATTGAAGTATTTTGCAACGTTAAAACCTTGATGTTAAATTGTTAACCTCAACCAGTGGGGTTAAATTGAAAACGAATGCGTTCCTTTCCTGAAGGTACCCCGACTTTGTTCACGTAGCAGATAACTTCCAGCAAGGCCGCAGCCTTCGTCCCCTATGAAATCAGCCTGCGGTTTCAGAAACGTGAAGGCTGGATCTAAGCACCCAATTTATCTTTGCCACGTGAGGCAGAAGGCAAAGCCAAAGCGTGCTGCGACTCCTAAACACGTTCAGAGGAGACACGGAGGCAGCTGACCCTGAACATCCCTCCATCTTCCTGCGGGTCGAGGATGCCGTGCCTGGTTGTCCAGGCCTTGGGTTTGGGGTGGGCGAGCTCTGTGGACTCAGAGGCTCAGCAGATGTCCCAGATATTTGGGGCTCACAAAAGTACCGGGAGTTTGTGGCTGTCTGGTGGGGTTTTCTTGTCCTGGATTTGAAGGGCTTGTGGATGGTCATTCTCCCGAAGCCCACGGTGTGTGCACTGCCCTGACCTGCTCCATTCAGCTGCCCCGGGGTCAGGTTATGTCACGATACCAAAAAATAGTCTTTGCTTCAGACGTCTTCTCTCTTCCTTTTTCAGCTGTGAAGCCAGTAATTTTCATACCAAGTCCTCTTGAACGCTGTAAAAATACCATCACACAAAAATGTTGCCAGCCATCTCTACTGTTCAAGTAATCGTTTACATGAATGTGAAAACCAGATTTTCAAGATTGAAGTCCTAACCCCAATTTACTGTTGCAGTCTAAAGTAAGATGTTTGGTCTTTCATTATGTTGATTCAGAAGGTGTTTCCAAATCTTAATTGTTTCATCTCAGAGCTGCTGTTTAAACTTCGGGCTTGGATTGAACAGCTTTGTAAGTGATGGTGGTTGTACAGTGTATTTTCCACGCAAAATATGGCAGCACTTGCCACGTTTATCCATCGGTTTTCGAGCTCTTTGCACTCCACCTATTGGCACTTTAAAAATGCATTAGTTTAATTATTAAGATAATACTACTTGTCCATTTAATTTCCCTAGTAAAAGATGGGACAATTTGTAAGCGAATGGAAGGTTTTTAGCCTAAAACCTGTAAGCGTAAGAGGCTTTGGTCCTAGCCCGTGGTCTTGGAAATTGGAAAAAGAGCTTTCTAGGGACTACTTAGAAACAAATGATGGATATTGGTGCCATCTCCGAGTGTGGCAGCTGGAAAGTTTAATTATAGGCTAGAAAGTCAGTTAGGGATTAAGGGAAGTGTTAGCAGAAGGGGTGAATGTTAATGACAGCTGTTTGCTGTAGGCTTCAGGGAGGCAAAGTACATGTAGAACATAAAGTGTGGGGCCAAACATATCCTGGCTTTAAACATTCGAAAACTTCAGGTCACTTATTCCCTGACAGGGGAACCTGGTTTGTATGAAGTAATTTTAATGGCTCGCACATACGGAAAGGTGTGTGCGGAGGGGTGAAAATTCCTGCCTTTTTTCCGAGCCCTCAACACGGGCGAGCTTGTGTTCACTGTTGGAAAATGGCACCTGGGCCCGGGATAGATATAAACTGGGAGGGAAGCATGCGCCTGCGTCCGCATTAGGTGAGGGACGGAGAAGGAGAGAAGGAGATCCGTACGGTGAAACGTTCGGGGCTGAGGACCTGACGTCCACGGGCTTTGCCCTAGTCCCAGGCAGCACACTGCCTCTGCCTGCCCAGACCTGAAAATGAAAACGCGTTGGAAAACCCGTACCGCCGCGTGTGGGGTTCGTAAGCAGACTGTAGCACCGCTTGTTTGCAAACCCGCAGCGGTAGTTTGAAGGAGAGTTCCAGATCCTTTTCCCTTGAGAAGTGTATAGGTAGGGAAACGGTTCTGCACCTCCCTAGGGCACCTGTAAATGCTGTCGTACAGGTCAGGCACCACTGCGGAGGTTCGGCATGGTGCAAGTTGTGAGGACAGTTACAGCCAATACAGCGTTAAGACTGAACCGGTCTTCCCTTTCTGTCATTTTTCTCAGGACTGAGTTTAGATTGTCTCATTCAAGTATATTCAATCTGGTCTGAAAATAGCTTGCCTTTTTTTTTTTTTTTTTTGTCCTTCTGTGGCACAGGTTTTTCACTATAAATTTTGTTTGAATGAGGAGGAGTTGGAAGGAATGTGTGCCAGACTTAAGCTCACTAGATGCGTACGTGACTTAGCGAATCTGCTTTCTAACACACTACGGTAACCAGAGGTCATCCTCTGAGAGGACGAAGAATGATACCGTGAGCCATCTTCTGGGGAAAAAACAACCAAAAACCAAAACCCAAACCAAAACACCCCAAGCACCCAAAAGGAACCAAAAAAAAAAAAACCCACCCTCCACAAAAACCAAACTCAAAATCCAGCCTTTTTGTCTTGAAGAGTGTTTAAAACAGATGGGCAGTAGTGACTTGGTGGAGTTCCTGTCCTTATGTTGAGGGGTAATAGCATGCATGGAGTAGTCTGGATTTATCCCTGTTGGATGTGAGTTTTAAGATTACCTCTTATTCAGCTGCAGCAATAGATATGCTGAACCTTACAGACTGCTGTGGCCTGAGCATTAAAGGAATAAACTAAGGGAATCGTCTTCCCCGCAAAATCAGACTAATTTGAACATGCGGTGTTATTTATGATACATTTCATAGATTTATAGCTGTACATGATCTTCCTTGACAATTAAAAGCTTGTAGAGCACAAAAATGTGTCTAGTTTAATAAACTACAAAACTGTCCCATTTGAGATTTCTGGGTGTTACGACACCGAGGTTGTTGCAAAAAAGTAATAATTCAGCCTTTCTGCGTATAATTCGAGATGACGGGCCGTAACGAATGTATGGCTGCAGTATATAGGGCAGTATGGCTGGCTGCTGGAAAAGTAACGGAGTGATCCTCATACCCAAAACTGGTGGCTTTGGGGTACTTGCCGGTTTTGGTTCCAAGTGGAGCTGGTTGGCAGTGGAGTGAAGTGGCTGTTTATCCCGCCGGTGGTATTTTCAGTTCTCGCCCGTGTGGGCGGCAGGGGCTTGGGCAGCCCCCGGCACTGGGTGGGTGC
>NW_009629716.1:0-2761 GCF_000690535.1 Cariama cristata
GGGGAGCCCTCGGAGCGGGGTTCGGCTCTCGCCCGTCACCGAGGGTCTCGGGCTCTTCTGCCGCTTTGGTTTGCTGCGCTTATGTGCGCATGATTCCCGGGGTCGCTGATGGGGAACTGACACCCGGGGCGAAGGAACTGCGGTGGCTCTCGCAGGACTCGGGGGGAGGAGGGAATTGAAGCTGTCTTGGGAGTGGGACCTGATTTCGACTTCCCCTTCAAGGGCCTGATTCTGTTCTCCTTTTACTCGCTGTGAGTTTCACCCTCAACTGAAGGCTGGTGGGGAAGGTCAGGCTTTGAAGGCCACCTTTGGTGCTCAGTGCTGTTAGTCCAGTCCTGCATCCCTTGCTCAAGCTGATCTTCCTGATATCCTAGGGAGCTTTTTGAGATGTTAGTTTGCCCCAGGAGATACTGGGGTAGGAGTACCCGGAGCAAAAACCACCATCTGCTCAGCAGCAAGACTTCTCTTCCCTCTCCCGAGACTTCTTTCTGCAAACCACTTGAAAAGTCTGTGCCCAAAGAGCTCATGTGCCTGTTTCCAGCTTCCTCCCGTGAGCCGGTTTTGTAATCTAGACCTGAAATCTGATGTGCCAGCGTAGGCTGTGAAAAGTCAGTGTGAATCTTTTTGCAAGAGTTCTGCTGGTTTCATCTTCATCACCTTCTCCCCGCCTTCTCTGAGGCACCTGCTCCCTCTGAGAGGCACTGGGTGTGATGGGACATGGACGAACGAGGCTGTAGTCCTGTCCGTGAGTCCCAGCTGGGGTTGTGTGCATTGAGGCTGGTGCAGGTTTTCGGGAAATCGCTCTGCTTGAGGCAGTGGTGGGAACCTTCAGCAAAACCAGCTTTTTCAGGTCACCTCCCTCCGTGAGTGCCTGGACGGCCGCTCCCCCCTCGACCCAGCTGTGCTGGTGGGAGTGAGAACTGCTGCTGGTCCCAGATCAACCCGTGCAACTGGTCTGGGGAGGTCTGCTTGCCTGGGTGCTGCTGCTGCCCCAGACAGGACAGGAGCACCTGCGGAGAGCGTACCCAGGGACATGGGGGCACGAATGGGGGTCCAGGGGGTTGAGGTGCTGCGGGGTGGCCTCTGATGGAGCGTGGTGTGAAAGAAAGAGCCTTTACACCTTGTTTCCTCCCGGCAGGGTGATAAATGCAGGGAAGAGCCAGCACAACGAGGACCAGGCGTGCTGCGAGGTGGTGTTTGTGGAGAGGAGGCCCAGCCCGAGGGGCCGGCTGCCGTCCAGGGAAGGCGGTGGGGAGCTGGACGGGGTGAGAGCTGGGGCGGCGCGCACAAGTGGGGACGCGACGGGGAGGATGCCCAGCAGCAGGACATGAGATGGGGCACGTGGTGATGTGTGAGCACCACCACTTCCCCAGGGATTCCCTCGCTTCCTGGGCCGGCTGCCCCTGCTCCCAGCCAGCTCCTGCCATCATCCCCGCCGGGCTACACCAGGGCTGGCTGGCCCAGGGAGGCCACTGGCCCGTGTGCCCCAACGGGCTGCGGAGGTGACTCCTGCGCTGGCCCTGTTATGCCTCCCCTTTGGAGGAGCTGGCTGCCGGAGACGCGCTGCTAGCAGCACAAGGCATCTGACGCAGGGCTGGGCTCAAGCCAGGGACCAGCTGTGTCCAGACACCCTGGATCAGCTGCCCACGTCGCTCCTGCCTGCGCTGGGCTGGGACCTGTGAGCCAGAGGCAAAGCCCCGTGTCACCGTCCTCAGCTGGTGACCCCAGCTGCTCCAAATTCCCCATCCCATCTGCTTCCTCGAAAGCTCACTTAACCTTCCTTTCTCTCCCCGCAGAGCAGGAAGGGTTTTTATTTCCACTACTGGGCCCTGTTTGACGGCCATGCGGGCAGCGGTGCTGCTGTCATGGCATCCAAGAGGCTCCATCTGCACATCTGTGAGCAGCTCCGGGACCTCGTGGACATCCTGCAGGACCCCTCCCCACCTCCCATCTGCCTCCCGCACGAAGCGAGGGCCAGCCCTGCGGAGCCAAGCCAAGTGCCCCTCGCAGAGGACGACGAGGAGGTCCCCAACAATGCTGTGCCACGGTTTCACCTGGAGAAAGAGGTCTCCCATGAGAGCCTGGTGATCGGTGCCATCGAGAATGCCTTTAAGCACATGGTGAGTGAGACCCTGCCTGTGGCATCTCCTGGGAACATCTCTTTGCTCTCTGTGTCTGCATTGGCTTGTTCGCTGCAGCAGAGGCAGCTCTGCAGCAAGGAGGGGGCTGCAGTGAGGGCTCCTAGCAGGACAGTCTCAGAGAGGGCACCGCGATGCTCTCCTACATTTTGGGGATTCAGGATGGAGAGGCTTTGGGCTCCAGGCCTGTGTGGGTGCACAGGGCTTCATTGCACTTCGTTCCAGCAGTCCTAGCTGCTCCCCTCCTGTCTCGCTCTTTCCTGCCTGCTCCACTGCCTAGGTGAAGCCACAACCCGGCTGCCCCGCAGGACCCCAGCCCAGCCCTGCAGCCACCCCTGGGCTGCGTGGGGAAGGTGCCCCCGGCTGGCTGCTGCTCCCCACGTGGAGCAGGCTCTTGGCTCGGCCGGCAGCTGAGGTGCTGCCAGAGCAGCCGGGTGCTATTTTGGGCTGCTTGCAGCTTTGCTTGGTGGCATGGGGCCACCTGCCCTGCTTAGAGCTGCTCTCTGTCTCCCCAGGACGACCAGATCGAGCGGGAATGGGCGTCCCAGCGCCTGTCCGGGGGCTGCTGTGCCCTGGCTGCCGTCTACCTCATGGGCAAGTTCTACGTGGCCAACGCCGGGGAC
>NW_009629716.1:2874-4309 GCF_000690535.1 Cariama cristata
TGTCTTGGGGAGGGCAGAGGCAGCAGAACTGGGCAGAGCCACCCCCTGCCTGCCTGCACCGCCTGGGGACAGCGTGCCCTGCTGTGATCTCCGCGTTTGTCAGTGCACAGACGAGGCTGCAGAATCACCTCCTAAAATCTGGGACTTGCTCCCTTCCTTCCCAGCAGCATCCCGTCTACGTCCCAGATGGCTCTGGATCACACCCCGGCCCCTGCTGCCAGCGCTGGCCTGGGCTGCAAGTTGGAGAGTGAAAATTGCCCCAAGCAAAGCTTTCAAAAACATGCAGGAAGTCATTTTAAGGCACACTTCATACCGGTGAACTGTTTCAGGAGAAGAACATGCAAATCTATGTGCAGAAAAGTCCCGTGGGAGCTTGGAGCCCAAGGATTTTGACTGATATATGCATTTCCTTGAGTGCGCCTGGGTGTGTTCAAACCCCCAAGTAATGGCAGGAGGGCAAGTTCACCTTATGCTGAGGGTGAAGCTGGTTTGAATTGCCCTGTATTTATTGCAGGGTTAGCTTGTCCTCAGCAGTGTCGAGCCAGCAAATACAGGCGCTGGTAAATTATCTGAGGCTGAAGGACGTGCTTCTAGCTCTGGGACAGAGGAGGAGGAGATCCTTCGTGCCTCCACTTTGGGTGCAGGCCCCCTCCACGGCGGCAGCGGCCAGGCGCTGGCTGTGCAGGACAGCACAGGGTCCCGAGGCTGTAACCGTGCCTCTGGGCGAGGGTTCGTGCTCTCTCCTTGGGCACCAGATGCTGCCAGAGCTGGGCGCAGCCAGGCCCTGCATCCTTGGAGCAGAGCTTCAGCCCTAGGCAGGTCAGCAGGTGGGACAGCTGGGCCAACAGTGTTGGAGATCCTCAATCCCCCCATGACGTCCAGAAACATCTCATAATCAGACTTTTATTTTTTTTAACACATCAAACAACCAGACTGGCCCCAGCTGCAAGCTGCAATGCTGGTGTGAGCCAGGCACTTACATCCGTGTCCTGCTGCTGGCGATTTCTGCCTCTCCTCTGTGCGGCTCCCCTCTAAAGGAGGGTTCGTCACAGCTCCTTTTCTAACCATATCCTGTCCTTTGGTTTGCTCTGCTTCATTCCCCTCTGCCCCATGCTTCTCTTCCATTTTCTCTTCCTCCCTGCCCCTATCCCGTGCAGGACGGGGCCGCAGCGGAGCCAGCAAGCAGCCCCCCTTGCAGGGGAAGGGGTTGCACCGCCTGGGCAGCCGTGGAAGGAATCAGCCCCAGAAAGCCAGGCTTAGCTCCTCTGTCACATCTCCTCTCCTCCTCTCTAATCTCATCCTTCCATGTTTCATTGCAGGGCCATTATCATCCGTAACGGGGAAATCATTCCAATGTCCAGGGAGTTTACTCCAGAGACAGAGAGGCAGAGGCTGCAGTTTTTAGTAAGAAAGATCTTTCTTCTAACCTCCTTCC
>NW_009629716.1:4524-9303 GCF_000690535.1 Cariama cristata
GGCGGGGGGCGCTGTGCGGGCGAGCCTGGCCTGGCCAGGACCTGGGGATCCTGGGCTCTCAGCTTGGGGCCGGTTTGGTACAGTTGCATGGGGCCAGTTCGGTCCATCTTGTCCTGCTCCTGCCTGGGGAACCGGGGCCAGGCACCCTGACACCGCTGCTGCAGGAGCACCGGGCTGGCTTGCGCAGTGACCGGGAGGAGCACGGCCCCGCTCCCTCCACCGGGCGGGATACCCTGCACCGGCCAAGGAGCGCCAGCCAAGGAGCCGCAGCGCTCGCACCGAGTCCTAGTTTCTTCCCTGGCTGCTCCCTGGGGAGGCGGGGAGCTGACGTGTGCCAGCGGGTTTCTAGCTTTCTTCCTGCAAGCTGCCTCTCCTGCCTGGCCTGGACAAACCCCCCTGTGCCACACAGGGAGACTTTTTAAGGTTATAAAGACCTCTCTGATGGCAGCACAGAGGAGGAGGTGTTTGTGTTGGAGGAGATCTTGCTGGGTGCGATTTCCTGGCTTGCAATGTACTTGGAAAAACACTGAGGCATTTTTTCTTGAATCTATTTTTGAATGACCGAGAGGAGGACACCGCTGTGAGCGGGATCCTCTCCAGCTGGCTGTGATGGGCAAGGCGCAGGCAGGGGGCCAGGCGCACGCTTGCTCACTGCACGGTGCCCAGGCTGTGGTCAGGGCCCCCTCAGAGCGGGACGGGGCTCTCCGTGCCTCTGCACCGAACCCTCCCATGTTCCCAAGGGCTCTCCTCCTTTCTTTCAGCTCTTTCTTCGTCCATCTGCATTTTCCAACGCTGCCCCTGTTCGCAGTCCCCTGCACGCTGTGCTCCAGGAGGCTCTGGGGCTGCCCGGGGAAGGGGCTCTGTGCTGCTTCTCGTCCCTCATCACAGCCGCAGCCGGGACACGGTTTCTGAAAAGGCCCATCGGCTCTTCTCCCTGGGCGAGTGCCGTGCCCTGTGCTGAGCCTGGGGTCGCAGGAGGTTTGCGGCTCTGACTCCTCCTGGGCAAATTCCAGCTTCTCCTGGAATTTGCTGGGTTTTGATCCCTTTTGGAGATCCTTATTCCCAAAACTCTCCATGCAAAAGCTTCACCTTCTTGCTGGGTGTTGGCATGGCTGTCCCCAGCTCTTGTCTCCGCTCTGAGCGTAGCACAGACGGGTGGTTTGAAGCCGCTTTACCACCGCCTGTTTGAGTTGCAGCAGAGCAGCTGATGTTATCCCCATCACAAAGTGCCATAGCCGAGGTCCCGGCAGGCTGGCGGGTCCTGTGCCGCGGTGCCTGGTGAGGTGCTGCGGGCAGTGCCAGCTGGCGGGGCAGGTGCTGCTGTGCGGATCCCACTTTCCTGGCCCTGTGGCTGAGCCACCGCTTCATCCCGCAGGCGTTCCTGAGGCCCGAGCTGCTGGGGAAGGAGTTCACCCACCTGGAGTTCCCCCGCAGGATCCAGCCCAAGGAGCTGGGGAAGAAGATGCTGTACAGAGACCAAAACATGAATGGCTGGTAACCCCCCAACCCGGCTGGCAGGCTCTGTGCCGAGGGGCGGCACTGGGGTCCCACTGCGTGTGACCGCCCGGCTCCAGCATCCCTTCCCACAGGGCGGGGGGCTGTGGCACGCTGGGTACCAGAGTCTTGAAGGGGCCTTGTCCCAGGGGATGCTGTGTCCCGAGTGGGATGGGGAGGTGCTGGAAGCCTCCACCTGCTGACATGTTGTCTCTGGGTTATTTTAACCAGGGCTTACAAAAAGATAGAAGAGGATGACCTGAAGTTTCCGCTTATCTATGGGGAAGGCAAAAAGGTGAAGTGCTGTGGCAGGAGCTGTGTGGGGGTCACCTCCTGCCTGCCCTTGCTGAATGAGGGGTTTCCAGCCTGTTTTTGTTAGTGCTGTGACTGCTGCCATTCTCAGCTGGGAATGGAGGTGGAGATGAAGCCGCTTAAAGTTTTCTTTCGATTTCGCTGTTCTCCAGGCTCGAGTGATGGCCACAATTGGGGTCACGCGGGGCCTGGGAGACCACGACCTCAGGGTGTTCAGCTCCAACATCCAGATCAAGCCTTTCCTGTCCTGCTTCCCGGAGGTGAGCCTGGCTGCCAGCCACTCCATGCCCAGGGGTTTCTGCAACAGCCAGAGCTGGTTGGGGTGACCAGATCCGTGGTGCGCTCAGTGCAGCGGGAGCCTCCTCTGCCTCTCTGCCCCTCACCCTTGTGTCTTGCCCCATTGCTTGCCAGGTCAAGGTTTACGACCTCACGCAGTACGAGCACTGCCCTGATGATGTTCTGGTCTTGGGCACTGACGGGCTCTGGGATGTCACCAATGACAAAGAGGTGGCTGGCGTGGTGATGGAGGTGCTGACGAGCTACGAGCCCAACGACCCATGCAGGTGAGCTGCAAGTGGGCAGGGGGATGAGCCTGTCCTGCACTTTAACACGTGCCCTCGGCCTTGCTCCTTGGAGCCGTGTCATGGCCGTGCCTCCGTCTGGCCTGGGTGCTGGTGCTGTTGCTCCGCAGCATGCAGTGCTCCCCTGGATGTGAGTATCTGAGCTCGGATCTCGCCTCTCCAAGGGACCCTTTCCTGCACTGGTAGCTCCTCTGGCTTCTCAGTCCTTGCCAGGGACTGCAGGATGCTGCATCAGGGAGCCTGCAGGGTCTGGGGCTGCTGCTGAGCTGTGCTGTGCTGTGCTGTGCCCCCCAGGTACACCATGGTGGCCCAGGAGCTGGTGGTGCGGTCCCGGGGGGTGCTGAAGGAGCGGGGCTGGCGGCTGGCCAACGACAAGCTGGGCTCCGGCGATGACATCTCTGTCTTTGTGATCCCTCTGGGCGGCCCGGGCAACTACACGTGATGCCCAATGGCCCTGGGGCAGCGGGGCTCGCCTTGCCTGGATGGAGATGAGCGGGACACTGGTACTGCCTTGGGGCCACCTCTCCCCCAAGCACTTGTTCCCTGAGCCAACTGTGAGAAGAGTAAGAAACCTGGAGCCTCTGTCTGTGCCCCGGCCCAGAGCATCCCCCTCCACCTACTGCATCCCAGCCCTGAGTGGAGATGGAAAGTCCTTGGACAGAGCAGGGACTGGGGTCAGATGTTTTTCGTGCTGCCACTTTCTTGATTGCTGTGAAAAGCCTAAAGGCTCCCTGGCTTCTCGGTGCATCCTTTGCACCTCTCCCTGGGCCTGGGCACGCTGGTTCCAGCAGCGTGCAGCGGCTGGCACTCGTACCTGGAGAAGCGTGCGCCTGCTGCTGCAATCATCTCCTCTCCCCCTGCCCTGTGACACCTGCACCAGTAACACTGAAGCTGCTGTCGGGGCTGGCGCTGGGGCTAGGACGGGCCGTGCCTGGGACGAAGCCCCGCCGGCAGCACGGCAAACGTAGCCCGGCAGAAGTCCAGTTGTGGGTGGTGTGGTGGTGGGCGAGCCCCACAACTGATATCCCAGCTTTGTGCTTGCTCTTTCCAGCCTCTCATGCCTTTGTCCCAGCCACGTACCTCGTCTTAGTCTCCAGTTTGGGAGGACGGGCAGTGCTTGGTCACTGCGGCACACCGACAGCCCCTGGGAAGGAATGAGCTATTGCACTTGCACTGGCTGTGCCACGGGTTCTGCCCCCACCCCTCTTCATGCCTTGGATCACTGCTGTGTTTCTGGAGCCAGTTATTGTTAACTGGAGAGCTGAGCTGGAAAGTGTCTAAATCCTTTCTTGGTGTGGGGAGTCTGTGAATATACGTCTATTTCTGAGCGGTTCTAAGTTGGCCACTGCTGAGCAGCAGTTGCACACAGAGCAGCCCTGTTCAGCCAAGCTTAACAGCTTAAATGTGCTGCATGGATCTGCTTAGCTGGGGGCTGGAAACCGACAGTAAAAGCAGCTTGGTTGTGACTGGGGGGGAGGAAGAGAACTCCCTCCTTTTTCTTAATAATCTCAAAGCTGGTGCTGAGCAGAGCTGTAGCAGCAGTTGATCTCTGCACAGGATCTTATTTTGCATCACACATACCTCTGACCTGGAGGATGCATCTCCTGGGCCTCTGCAGAGCGTTGAATCCTCCCAAAACATGAGGGACGGTCCCATCCTGGCAGTGCGGTGATGGGGAGAGATGAGCCACGGTCCCTTGTTTTGGAAAGGCTCTGTGGGACCAGTAGTTTGTGTCCTGCTGTCGCTGGGTGCAGCCAGCTCTTGTCAAGTGTCACCTCTGATGAATGGTGTTTGTCTCTTGTAATCAGTGAGCTGTAAATAAACTGGGTGCACTTAATGGGAAGTGAAAGTTATCCAGCAAGATTTTAACCTATTGGCATCTGCGCTGAAGGGAGCAGGGAGTGATACTGGGGCCGGGAGCGTGTCCTTGCATAGCACTGTGTGTTTAAATAAAGGTTTTGCCACTCGCAATCCCACTTCAAAGTCTTTCTTGCAGAGCCTCTGCAAAGAAGGCTTACCTAAAGGCCAATTAGCTCTGATTAATTTATGTAGGCGGGCTTGGTAGCAAATAGGCACAGGCAGAGCAATGTGAGCTGCTGTCCTTCTGCCCTTGGCGCTGGTTAGACCCCACGGAGTATCCGTCCATCCCTCCCTCGCCCACGGGGAGTGGGAACTGTGGCCATGCTGCCTGGGGGCTGATGGCTGGGTTTGCCTGGGGGGCAGCGGCGATGGCCAGCCTGGTGGGGAAGGGTTGCAGTAACCCAAAATGGGACCTGGCTGGTGAGCGCTGCAATGGGCTCGGATAAGGATTGAAAACCAGCAGGCACCAGCCTGGCCCCCCCCCGGCTGCTCCCTGCCACAGGCAGCACCCAGACGCCGACAGGGAGGCGGG
>NW_009629716.1:9569-9827 GCF_000690535.1 Cariama cristata
TCCCCTGGTGCTCCTGATGCTCACACACGTTTCCCCCACACCCCCGGCTCCCCCCACACTTGTTTGCACAGCCCTGTTCCCCTAGCGCGATGCTCTTTGTGCTGGTGGCTGAGAACTGGCTCTGCTTTTCCAGGTCACTGCCTGGGAGCTGCTGGGTAAGGCAAGGAGGCAGAGGCTGCATTTAAGGCTTCCTCTGTGGTTGCCTTTTTTACTAAGGAAACATTTCCTTTGGAACCAGCTCCTGGCCTGGGGCTTGAT
>NW_009629717.1:0-1188 GCF_000690535.1 Cariama cristata
GCTCTCTGTGCCTACCAGGCTGAGCCCAGCATCTGCTCCATCGCCCAGAGCGAAGCCAACCTGAAGAAGAACCGCAACCCTGACTATGTGCCCTGTGAGCATCCCAGCCACCCTGCCCCGGGGGCCAGCTCCCAGGGCCGTGGCAGGAGGGTGGTGCGGGGCATGGGGATGCTTGGGGCCCTGGGAGGCTGTGGCTCAGGTTTGCCCCAAGCTCCCCTGGGCACTCACCAAATCCCCTGGCCTCTGTTTCCCCAGATGACCATGTGCGGATCAAGCTGAAAGCCGAGAGTAACCCATCCCGCAGCGACTTCATCAATGCCAGTCCGATCGTAAGTGATCACTGGGGGCTCCTGCCCTGCTCCGTGCTGTGCTCAGCCCAGGCGAGGCTCCCGCTCTGGAACAGAGCTGAACTGAACTCACGTCCCTGTGGGCTATGGATGCGAGCGCTGCACCTGCCCCATTGCTCGGACGTGGTTAAAACCCATTTCCCTCCTGGCTGTGGCACCCAAAGCTCCCTCCTCAGCCCTCACATCACCCCTGAAGTATCCTCCTGCTCCTCCGGGTGTCACCAACCCCTGGCCAAAGAGCGTGCATTCTGACACCCCCTTTCCCACTCCAGATCGAGCACGACCCACGGATGCCAGCGTACATCGCCACGCAGGGGCCGCTGTCCCACACTATCGCCGACTTCTGGCAGGTGACCGTCACCCGGCTGTGCCAGCCCCTCAGGGTCCCTCTGGGTGCTGCCCACCAGATGGGTCACAGTGGCTTGGCCACTCTCCTGCCTGGGCTGTCACCCAGTGGTGACGTCCCCTGTGCCTTGCCCGCAGATGGTGTGGGAGCACGGCTGCACCGTCATCGTCATGCTGAGCCCGCTGGCTGAGGACAGCGTCAAGCAGTGTGACCGCTACTGGCCGGACGAAGGCTCCTCTCTCTACCACATCTACGAGGCAAGTGTGACCAGTAGCCTGGGGCAAAGAGCATCTTCTGTCCCTGTGAGCACGGGCCCCCTGCCCGGTGCTGATGCCCACCGGCTGCTTCTCTCGGGCAGGTGAACCTGGTGTCGGAGCACATCTGGTGTGAGGATTTCCTGGTACGCAGCTTCTACCTGAAGAACGTACAGTCGCAGGAGACTCGCACCCTGACGCAGTTCCACTTCCTCAGCTGGCCGGCCGAGGGCATCCCCGC
>NW_009629717.1:2080-2394 GCF_000690535.1 Cariama cristata
TGGGCACCCAAGGAGCTGGGCTCCTCTTCCCACCCTGGGCCCTTTCCACCCATGGTCCCCATCCCGTGCCCACCATCACTGGGGTGGCAGGGGGATCCATGCGCTGGACCCCCAGGGCCACATATTGGGGTGCCCGCTGCTGCCCCCGGGGTTGGCACAGCGAGTGGCACCTAGCGTAGCCTTGTCCCTGGCACGGCAGGGCACTGACCTGCTCCCTCTTGTCCTTGCAGGAAGGTGAACAAGTGCTACCGGGGTCGCTCCTGCCCTATTATCGTGCACTGCAGGTACTGCCAGGGATGCAGTAGGGGGGGGGA
>NW_009629717.1:2446-2842 GCF_000690535.1 Cariama cristata
GCTCGCCCCCCTGGTCTAAGTGTCTGCATCTTGCAGTGACGGTGCAGGCAGGACCGGGACATACATCCTTGTCGACATGGTCCTGAACCGAATGGCCAAAGGTAGGTGCAGGGCAGCACCGCTTCTGCCCTGTCCGAGGGGGTGCAGGGCCACGTGCTCAGCCTGTGGACGCCCCCCCCTCCTCGCACCCTTCTCCCCCTCTGCCCCAGGGGTGAAGGAGATAGACATAGCTGCTACGCTGGAGCACATCCGAGACCAGCGGCCTGGCATGGTGCAGACCAAGGTACCCCCTAAACTGAGGATCCCCTCTCTCCCTGAGCATGGACAGCTCCCCCCAGGGCTGGGCTGGAAGGGACCCTCACACCCCCTTCCCTTGCTACCCCAGGACCAGTTTGA
>NW_009629718.1:0-7210 GCF_000690535.1 Cariama cristata
TGCCTGTGATGGTAATTGCTGAGTGATCTTTTCCTGACCTTATCTTGATCCACGAGCCTTTTGTTATATTTTCTCTCCCCTGTCCAGTTGAGAAGAGGCAGTGATAGAGTGGCTGTGGTGGGCATCTGGCATCCAGCCAGGGCCAACCCATCACACTCTGCAATTAGTGTCAATCAATCATTTTCATGAGCTGTTGGTGCTTTGTATGGGCAGACATGCTCCTGCAGTCGCTGACAGGTCTGGCTATAGCTCAGGTTGTGCAAGCCAGGAATGTGTATTGCTGAAAAGTTTTGGTTTAGATGTGGTGGACCAGAGACAATGAACCCCATGGGTTTACTATAAGACAGGGCCAGGGGTTGCTTGCATACAGGGGGACTTTGGAAAAAGATGACGAAGTGTTTAGAAGCAGGTGGAAAAGCAAAGGAAGGAGGCTGGCATGCTGGAGTGGAGAGGGTCGATGACACAAAATCACAAACCGTAGCTGCTAATTGGGGCTGTGGTAGTGCACTGGCTTGCAGTGCTGTGGAGAGTACAGATTCAGGGAAACAGGATCAAAGTAATAGGCAGGGAATTTTATAGGCAGTAATCTGATTGGACCTGAGAAGGGATTTATTCATGAAGATCTGGAAATCAAAACAAATCCGAACAGCTTTTTCATTACCCCTCTAGCTCCCAGCAGTGACTCATGGCTCTGCAGAAAGCAAGTTTTGAGCTCTTTCACCAGCCTCTGTGAATTAATGTGGACTGACAAAGGTCAGTGGCACAAAAACCAGATGGCTTCACACAGTCTGGGAGAGGAGGTGACCTTAAACCTGAGCAGGCTTAATCCTCTATCTGACAGTGGAAGCACTGCATTCATTGTAACAGTGGTAGGGATCTGGGTGGCTTGAGCAAGTGCTCTCTGATTTGAAGGATGATCAGATCCAGAGACCAGGTTTGGCCATCTCTGGGAAACTAGGATTTTGCCCTGTGCTCCCCTGGATTTTGCTGGGTTTGCAGACCAGGCTTTTGTGGTGCTCTATCCTGCAAAGGGGCTGGTAAATAGATAAAACTACATGGCAACCTGAGCTCTTAGCATACATCCATCAGATTCGTTAACATTCACTTAAAACTTGCCAGCCCCCAAGCAAATAACTGGATGTTCTGCTGAATTTGCAGAGTCTCAAGCACAGCAAAGTCAGAGCCCTGGTCTAAGGCCAGATCATAACAAGTGTTGAGCTCGACAGGTGGAGAGGGGCTTCATTTTGACAGGCAGCCTCTGGCAGAGCTTGCGTTAACAGGCTACCAACCCAGCTGTCTTCCTGCCCCTCTGCCTGGGATAAGCACTCACTGCCACTGCGTTAACTTCTGCTGTCAATGTGGAGGCTGATGGTAAATCACTCTTTGGAGAATGAAGAGGATCACGGTGTAGGCAGAAACACCTTGTCCAAGTCTCTGCCTCAGGGATCACATCCTCTGGCAGGGGAATGGTGAACACCTTGACTGCTGCAGCAGGTTTGAGTGGTAAACATAAGGGTCAGAGCTCAGGTTGTGCTCCTATATTTTGCAGCACAAACCTCCACCTCTCTGAGCAATATAAGCCATTAAAGTGAATCACATGAGTCTATGCACTTTGTTTTATTCAAAGAAGAGGGCAAAAAAGAACACTGTGATTTTCTTTGAGGGGGGAAGGAAAGGGTTGACTACCCACCTTCCCTTCTGAACAAAATTGCAAAGCAAAAGCATTCACTTTCCCCTTGCTATGAGACCACTCGTCCTGCACCTGCACAGGTATTTTGCAACCTGGGACCTCCAGCTTAGCTGCTGTGCCAGGTCCCTTTGCATGCAGGGTGGGCTCTCCCAGCTCACCTCCCTCCTCCAGCTATCTCTCAGCAATGGGACCGCAAGTCCACAGCCTAGACGATTAAATCAAAGTACAAACCGAAGATGTGAGTGTGTTCCCATGTCCCTATTAAAATGTATTAGCATCACCCGAGGGGGCTAGAAGGCAATAGGCTTTGAGGAGGAGTCTTGATGGGGAAGGAAGATTATGTCTTGAGAAGGATGGAACTGAGCAGATGTGGTCAGTCAATGCAAAGAGCTTAATTTCAAACAATCATCATCATCACTACCAACTCCAAACATCAGGGTTTTCTTAGATGAAAAATGATACAGCTTGTTTGGTGTCAATAAATCCAGCTCCTGAGTGAAAAAAGCCCTTAAATATTTCAGCACTTTGGGACTGACTCATGCTGAGCTTGAAATTCAGAGGTTTGCAGCAAAAACTTCAGCTATGCTTGAGTTTAATGAGCAAGTACGCAGACACGACCCTTAGGAGCTAAACTGGCTTCTGCAGCCACTGGGTTGGATTTACAGCATTGCCCCAAATTTTCTTTTCTCTATTACAAATCAGAAAGTAATCCCCCTCATCTCTCACAAACACATGAACTTCAGAGTCACTGAGGCTTCAAGGCCTCAGCCCTTTCATTCAGGTGGCCACTGGTCCAGCGAATGAGAGCAGGAGACTGTACATGCATAAACAGCACCAAAACAACATCCTCTGCCACTGATGCTACCCTCTCCCTGGGAGGATTGCATTGCATGTGCTAGACTTCTGCATTGAAGTGTGCTGAGTAGAGTGGAAGGTGCTCAGATACTGTGAAGATGACGGATAAGATCCTGCAGAGAAATGATGAGAAGAGAAAAGAGATTCTCAAATGGTCCGTTGGAGGGAAGGATGTGGGGGGAGCCCACCATGAAACCCATTATGCTGGGAGACAAATGAGGAGCAAGCCAGAACGATCTTCGTCTGGGATGCTGTGGCCAGATCTAAGGACAGTGCACAAAGGAGGGATCTCAAATTTGAGACTGGGGCTTTGTTTAGTAGTGACAGGTCATTGTGTGAACTGGATCCTGCCTGGGAAGCTAGCAAGACAACTATTTAGTTCCCTCAGAGGACAGCGCACCCCAAAGGGGAGGGGATGTCTGGCTCCAACAGGCATTTCCCATGTATAGGAAGCACTTTCTTCCCATGAAACTTGGAAGCTTTCTCCACCATAAAACTGACATGCCCAAGAGGATGTCCAGCCCTGCCTTAATGGTATCCTGTTGTTCTGCTGGTCACATAGGGTGGAGAATATTGGGATGAGATAAGTTTCGTTGGTTTCTATTTGCCCCATGATTTCACAAGCTGACTTCTCAGATATAATGGGGGAAAGCAATACAGGTAAGGGTCCAGCAGGCAAATTCAAAGCAGATGTAGATCAGCTCGAACACATCGAGGTCCAAAGGAGTATTTGGAGCTGTTGTCACTGACCAGGTTTGCGATAATGAATTTTGTAATCTAGAGATCAGATGTTCCTGTCAGTTATACTAAATTAACCTTTGACTTCATGGGGATTCTTTCAAGCAAAATCTCCTCTCATTAAAGATAAATTTCCCTTCCCTGAGTCAGAATTTTTGCTGGGAGAGAGACAGAGGCAGAGAGAAGGTCTGTTAGCTCAGGCCAGACTGGAAAGGAGGCAGTAGGAGTCTGGGTGGGGCTGGTACCTCAGATGGTACCGAGATGAAATGAGATAAAGAAACAGTGGCATTAACAACGATAAGATTTGTAAAACTGCGCATTTTCCCTGTATTTCCTCTCATTTATCCCTTTGCTCCTTGAAAGGTGGGGAAAGAATAAAAAATACAGAAGAGGGGAAAAAAACCCTGTAGGCCCTTGCAGCAAGAATACAAAAAAAGAGAGGGAGAGAGAGAAAGGGAGAGCTTGTTGGAGAGCATCTCTTTCCTTTGGGCACTGAAGTGTTCCAACATCAAACCTTCTGTCCTCATTAAGAAGCCCTGTGTCTACTGTTGTGACATCTTTATTCACACACCCCAAGACTTCAAAGACTTCAGGAGATTTCCTTGGTGGATTTAACATAAAAATACCAGGAGATGAAACAGAGCAAAAGGCAGCCTGGTGCATTCTTGTTTTAATTAGACCTTGGGTTGAGGAAGGGGAGGGTGAGGAAGGAACAGAATCACGGAGATGCACATTAAAGTGTGAATGCAAACACACACACACACACACATGCACACACATGCAATCTTGATCATCAGGACTCGACTTCTCTTCTTCCACAAGCTTTTGGAATTGCAAACAGACCCTGAATCTCAGAGTAATGATTTTTTTTCCAGCCTCTAAAACAGATCCACATTCATCTCAGGAATAAGAAAGTGCCACAGGTGAAATACATGTTTCTGTTGCCTAAACAAAAAGCTTGAAGTGTAACTAATAAGAGGCAGAATTAAGAAAGAGGATAGAAAAAATGCATGGAGGGTAGAGGAGAGACGAGTGAAGCATTCATTAGCAATGAAATGTGAATCTAGGGAGAACTGTTCCTGTTCTGCTTGTGATTTGTCCTTTTTTTTTTGTTGTTGTTAAATAAACTCTTTTTCAGTGAATTTCCAAACCACTTGTTTGACTTATGAGTCATTGGTGCTAACTGAAATTTGCAGCGTGCCCCATTTAGCTTGAGTATGTATGTGATACAGCATGTTTCTCGGCCCAGAGGAATGACAATAACTCTTTATGCTCTGATCTGATCACTACTGAAACTGCTTGTTATTTTAAAGTGAAAAACTTGGGGGGGTTTGGCAAATATTCTCTACACTTCTCTGAAATTTTGTCTTTTTTGGTTACCGCCCGTCCTAGCAAAACTCCTTTGCTTGAATGTTCCTGGGAAGCAAAAGCCACAAAGAATTGCACTGGAATTAATTTGGAACAATTTTAAATGAATATTTATGAGCCTTTCTTCTCAGTATCTAGCCAGGTCTAGGACCAAGATAGATTCTTCTTGCAGAAAGCAAATGTCAAACAATAATTAAAAAAGTAAAGAAAATAAAAGTTCTGCTCTTTTCAGCTAAGATGCTCTTGGCCCATCTCTAGTAAGAGACAGGGAAACTCCCAACCTTCTGATGCCAGGTTTTCTAGTATTAGAGCCTAAAATTCACAGGGCGTCTTTAACTGATTAAAATCAGTTTTGTTTCCACCCCACGGGACTCAATGGGCTGTTGGGACCAGGTGGATAGGAAAGGGGACACTGCTCTCTTTCTACATATATTAAGCATTTTCTGTAGTTATTCTGCTTATGGAAGCACCCACAGAGGCTATGATCCCCCTTGGCACTGGGGGTTGTCCCCACAGAAGGCACACAGAATTCTGGCACATGAACAAGATAACTGACATCTGGAAAATCTAAGCAGCATTTTTAAACAGCTAAAAACAAAAAAAAAGAAGCAAAATCTTTCCCCAGCCCTGCCCTTGTGCCAGGGCCCGATAATCTAGTCTCAATTAGAGCATTATTAACTAAGTCCTATATCTGGCCCTACTCGTTTACAGCTATTCCTGTTGACAATGGCACTGATTAGCTGGTACAGCAATAAACTGGGTTGATCCCTGCAGTATCTATCACCCTCCTAGAATTTACATTTCACAGCCAGCTCTGGTTCAGATGGAAGAAGTGAGGTTTGTGCAGAAGAGATTTAGGAGACACCAGCAGCAGGAGCGAGCTTCCCCCCTTGCACAGACAAGATCCACCCAGTGACAGGGCAATAACTCCCCCAGCGGGTCTGAATTCCAGTTAATTATGGAACCAGCTGATATCTAATAGAAATGAAGCAGATCCACATGCCTGCTCTTGCTTTGTAGCCTGTGGCTGCGAGCCAGTAAGAAAAGTGTGGGTATTGATTTGATTATCTTGTTTGTCCACCTAGACTTGCTAGTTGCATCTGCTTTTCCCAGTTCAAATGAAGTGTTTTCCACTGATTAATTAATTTTAATTTGTTTTCGCTTCAAGTGCAAGATTTGTTTTTTATTGACAAGCAAGTACCCATATTCCTAAGCTGCCACAGTTAAGCAGTGCCCCCATGCTGCTCAAAGCTAAAGCTCTCCCATTTTGCTAAAAAGTACTTTATAGATCGACTGAAATCTCTCCCTTTCACCTGCGTGGTTTCTAGAAAAGACAAAACTGTGTCATTCAACAACTAGTCTCCTCATGGGCCGTAGTGCTACGAGAGGACTTGCAGCACAGGCCCAGGCCTGGGGCCTAGGGCCCCAGGCCCAGGCCCAGGCCTAGGCCCGGGGCCTGGGCCTGGGCCCTGGAGACCTCCTCACCCCCTTCCCCTCAAGTACTCTGTGGTGCAGGCCCGGCCATACTGCTTTTAGAGTCAAGGAGGGGCAGATCACCTAGCCTTTCCCAGAGCACCATGAGTCCTTGGTTCCTGCAAACACAGGCCACCATGCTCAGTTACACCCATCCATGGCTGCAGCCCTCGTGGTGGTGAAAGGGGGCAGGCAGGGGCAAAATTCGGAGAGGCTATTTTGAGAGTGCTTAAGGTTTCACTCCTTTTCAAGGTCTTGTGTTTGTTTCAATTAGTGACACCAAAGCATTCGCTTTAGCCCAGTTCATTAGCAAGTTGCACTATGTTCTGTCATTAAGGCCAGAGAAATAGGAGTAATAAAATGCCTGACTCTATATTTTGCCTAACGCTTCTAAAACACATCAACAAGCTATGAAACACCAACAGGGCAAGGAAACTGGTAGTGAGAGGGGATTTAAGGGCTAGCAACACCCATGGCATGGCTCACTCCTGCCGAGGGGCTGCCCCAAGGGGAACAGGCTTCCTCGGTGCCAGGAGGCAGCTGTAAAAACCTGAGCTCTTGCTCCACATTAGCAGCGTTTTACAGGGGGCTGTGCAAAGGAAGGCAATAATATTTCTCTTTCTGGCAACAGAGGAAAACCAGGGTAGGAGGAGATTTTGGGAATGTCCTGGCATAGGCCAGGATCAGAGGCAGGACAGGAACACAGCCCAGCAACCCACAGCTCTTTTGGGACTTGTGGCACAATGGGTGCCATCAGGCAATAATCAACACTCACTCAATTTTCCTATTTAGCCAGATACATGCAAAGATGGGCAATGGTCTGTTTTGACCTACCACCTTTTCCTCAGTGTCTTCCCTGGGGAAAGGGTGCTGTGGTTCACATCCTGCCTCCTCAAACAGCAAAGTCAGACACTGCTGTGACAATGGCTGAAAACACTGTGCTGCCCAAAACTTTTTATCCCAGTGATGAATTAACTGTTCGGTGGAAAGGGATAGAGCCAGAAATAGCTCTCAGTCAGGGATATCATCAGGTCCCATCTCAGTAAAGCAGGGATTGCTGGCCAGGTATATCTCAGGATTATCTCT
>NW_009629718.1:7221-18496 GCF_000690535.1 Cariama cristata
CCTGGGATTTTTAAATTGCCCCTGAATATCCATGCAAATAAGTGTAGGGAGGTGATCTCAGCTCAGTCTCTTTGGAGGGACAGTGCCTTTGCTGATGGGCTACGCTGCTGCTGGGGTCTTGGGTGATGCTGTGTTGGGACATCCCCCCTGACCTTGGTCTGATTAGTCCAAGGCTCCAACCAGCAGCAGGGCTTATGGCTGCTATTGTGGGTGCAGGAGACAGGCCGAGGGAATTCGAAAGTTAGAAGATGAGGTGAACAGCGGGGCACAGAAAAAGACAGAAAGATTAATGGCAGGGACACAATCAAAAACAAAAGTTAAAATGGAAATGTTAATCATTTAAAAGAGGGTCTCAGTGGAATTACTCGCTTTATGGCTCAGAATAAAAAATAGAAAGGGGAAAAGAAGGAGGAGAAGTCCCAATAAGAATAATTTAGTGCTTTGTGTAATGAGCTGCCTTTCTTTTCGGTAGTTCCCTCTGGTGTCTTATCACTTACCCTGTGATTGACTGAGTCCTCTCTTTGCCTGCTCCTGCTAAATGGTGATTCGCCATCTGGTAGTCATAATTTCTTTTCTTTTGTTTTTTTTTTTTTATCCTATATTCTTTTGTAATTAGAAAATAAATTACTTTTTTTTTTTTAACTGAAAAAGAAACATGTCTAGCATATTACTTACAGATGACAGTCAGTGTGAGCTCAGCAGCGAGACAGAGGGAAGGGACTTGACTCCTGCCTCATTAGGACAGACCCCAGCTGACATGCCAAGGCACACATCAGCTTTTCTGTTGAGAGCACCGGGTGCTGAGGGAAGGGCTGGATGAAGCAAGCAGTGGGCAGTGGCTTTAGTGAGATGTGAAAGCATATATCAGAGGAAGAATGGGAAGGATGAAGACCCTGAAGGGCTGGTGCAGCATGACAGGGATGTGTGTCTGTATGTGTAGGATATTGGATGGAAACAACTGGTGCACATATGGTGGGCTATTAAGGCTATGAGCTTGCATTGAGCCTGGGTGCAGTGGTATTTGCTGTGCCTCCTGCAGCCTGGACCTGTGAGAGGGTGGTGTCCCCATGCTGCTCCATGCAGCTCTGCAGAGAACCTATATCAGAGAACTAGGACTTCAGCTTTGCTCAGCCGTCTCTGTCACGACCAGCCATGGAGGAAGCCTTAAGTATGCTGGATGCTGAGCAGCCTGCCTGAAATCAGAGAGTGTGATCTTCCCCCCCAGGGCTGACAGGCTAACCTTGCCAATGCCTAATTGCAACCCATTTCTCTCCTGCTTGTTGCCACCCTCTTCTCTGCACCCTGTGTGCTCACCCAGACTGCCACACTCTCATTACTTCTTTGAACAGCAGCAGTCCTCTCCGCTCTCATTTCAGTTGCCTCCTCAAGGTGCTCCAGTAATTCAAGTGATAAATAATAACAATAATAACGCAGAAGCTGGTTGAATTGAGCTTGATTACTCTGTGGCTGAGTTTGGGCTTGATTGACTGAAAGCAGCACATACCCCCCCAGTTGTTATCCTGAGAGCCTCATTTTCTCAGTGCAATGTCGCTCCTTGTAGCCTCAAACCGATCGGGCCTTGAGGCTGCTGCCAACATGCAACCCCATCATTCCCAGAAAGACCCCACTCCAAAGCACTATTTGAATTTACATTTTTGGCATGTCATATAATGAGGCAAGAAAATGACAGGGAAAATATCCCACTTCTGTACAGTGCCAACAGAGACATGTTTTCCCTTGTTTTCTAGACAGGCTCACTGTTTTCTGAGAGGGAAGGCACTGGTTTGCTGGGGCTTTGAAGGACAGTTTTTTTGCTGGTTAAACTGGAAGCATCCACACATTCTTGAATATTTGAACTGGGCCCTGCCTGGTTTTACATCACTTGTCTGACGGATTATATATGTGTGTGCATTAAATTGGAAGGAAAGAAATACAGCCTCTAAATCAGCAAAAGATGTAGTGGACACCCATTCAACCATTGGATATCAATCTCCCCTGACACTGCTTCTGCAGGACCTGTGTGTGGTACTCCCACAACTGCACTCCTCTTGGCCCTGCCATCACTCAAGAAAGTCAATGGTGAAGCTGGCCAGCCACCCTCCTCCAAAACTTAGGGCAAATGACAGCTCTCCAGGGACAGCCTTGGTCTTTCCCTTCCCATCTTACACCAGCTACACTCTGCTCCTGTGCTTGCATCTGTCCCTAGTGTCAGTCTGTGCTGTGTTTTCAAGGGAGATGCCTATATTAGGGACGAGTGAGGGCATTTGGTAACATACTTGGTTGAGCCCAAGAGAGATGAGGAGCAATTGATCTGTGCAAGGTGGAGGTTATGTTTTTCTTGCCTTAATAAGGATGAATAAAGAAAAAGGAGGGAAAGAAAACAACTCATTTTCACTCATCCTCTAAGCAGCAGCCACTGTAGTGCTATAGCCAGGAGCATCTGAGAGAGAGAAGGAATTGGAATAACAAGAAAATGCCATTGTACAGATCTAATTATAGTGATTGCACCTGTTAGAGAAAACAATAAGCAGTAAAATGAATAAACCTTCCTGGGACTCATTTTATCAATGAAGCGTGACCATGTGAAAACTCCACAGAGAAAATCTACAAGGAAGGCATCACTGTACTCAGACCTCTTTCCGATCTCCCATCCTGTAATCAGATGGGCAAGGTAACCAAAGTAAACCATGTGTTCATCCACTGGCTGTATGCAGCCATATGCAGATGCGGGTGACCTGTTAATAGAATACCTTCTCAGTCTTGGTATTATCTTCCCACTGGGTGCATTTACAGACATAGACATGCAGCTGCAAACTTCTGGTGCTTAGGAAAGAACTGTGCACAGGTCTTCAAAACCTTGCAAAATTTGATGATTATCCTAGGGATGTTGAGGGACTCCGGCAAATCTCCTCAGAGTCAATAGATCAGTCATGGATACTGCTAAAAACCAGTTCCATCTGTGGCGATAAGCTCAGTGTCATTAGGAGTAGTGTGGAAAGGACTGTGTTCTACGTGTTTTAAACCTGCTACCAAATCATTCTTACATTGCGCAACGTGGTGAAAAAGTGTTCCTGCTCCACTGCCTTCCCACCACCCATGGTCCCATAGAACTCATCACATCCCTCTCGCAGGATCCTCTCTTTGGTCCTTGGGATCCTGCCTGGTGTCTCCTCCTACTGAAACTGTTCCCTGCTTCTGGCTGTCTTTGTCCCTCCCCTGTACCTTTCTGAGCTCCCAATTATAGCTCCTCTACACTGCAGAGGCACATCACATCTAACACCGAGCTTTGCATGCTACTGTGGTTAAAGCAGACAAAGAGGATTAGCCTTTATAAAGAATTAATGCTGGGTTTTTTGCATACACAGCCCCCTTCATCCAAAGATCTTACAGCAGGGGAAGTATCATTAGCAGTGTCTTGTGGATGGGAAAATTGAAGCGTAAGGAGATGAAATGAATTTGCTTATTGGATGATTATTCCCTTACCGCATTTGCCTCACATCTCACAGCCTACGTCCTGGGCCAAAGCCCTATTATACGACATACAGCCCAGACAGAGGCAAAGCCAAAGAAACAAGGAATCCTATGATACTCATTCTCTTTTCTTCTTTTCTTGTTCCAAGACCACTAGCATGTACAAAAGGATAAAGGAACACCGTAAGCTTTGTAACATGTCTGAGTGACAGCCCTGGTATCTGCAGTCCTTCGGGCACTCACTGAATGTGCTGAACAATGACGCCTCCAAAATATTGACCCAACAGCATGTCTCAGCCCTGACTCAGGGGGAAAAAGATGAATGCGCTCTTTGATGACTGTCACCATTGAAAATCAGGCTGTGTTATTGTCAGCTGGAACAAGAGAGCTCATAAGAGTCACTTGGTGACGCAAGCTTTGAGTTACCCGCTCCTAGGAGCTGCCTTCAAATCACTGCTGGAGACAATGGTTTTCCTTCACTTCCCAACCTAGTCTGACCCAGTAGGTAAACGTCTCCGTAACTACCTAGTAATAACTTAAACCAGATCTAAAGGAAACTGGACAAATAATTCATGATTAATAATTTATTGGATTAATTTTGCCTCTTTTTCTTTTTTGTGAATTTTCTGTGCTTGCGGTGTTGATTTGTCCAGCTAATTGGTTGTCTGAAATTGTTTGCTGATGCAAGTACTTCCTGGTCTGCTCCTTTCTTCAGGAGAACTTCATTAAAAGTATCCCCAATCCAAAAAGAATTGAGTAATTTTAATTGGTCACAGAGGCTACATGGCATAAATTCATTTTGTGTCATGAATATATATTTCTTCAATTCACCTACTGAAAATATTCTTTCAAACTGTTCTTTCCATTCAAATAGGATGTTCCTGTAAGCATCCCTTCTAGTCAGAAGAAAAATCAGCTCAAAACAGATTCCAGAAATCAGTCAAAAGATACTTAAATGAAAAAAAATGGTAAAAGATGTTCAAATGGAAATGGATGTGAAATAACTTACCTGTGTGTAGGAACGTCTGTATTTGTGTACCTACATATGCACAGAAATTGCTCTTGCATTCATGTTAGTTTAAAAGAAACTTGCATTTGCTTATATTAAAAAGAAACCAATGACACCTGGAATTAAAACCATTTAACTAAACTCTGCCTCTATTCTAGGTGACACTGCATTAGCATCCATGGTTTTGGCACAGACAGAGTCAGCATATGCTCCAGGACATGTACCAGCCAACATAATATTGCTTTGTGTTCCCAAGCACTTCAGAAGGGCTGTCTTAAAGAAGAGGTGAACTTACATCCTCTTCCACTGGCAAGGGCATGAAACTATAAGCTCCTTATATCGCAACATCTATAACATAGAGTAAGCAGCAAAGAGGTTCAGACATGGAGGAAGGAGGGTGAAAACAAGCCACCCAACCTGATAATGAAAAGCAGTCACTTGGCCTTGGTATGGAGCCTCTCAGATAAGTAGTTTAATTGCCAAGCTTTGGTGCTGGAGGGAGGGAAATATAAGCTAAATTAAAAGATTAAAAAGATATTTTTTCATCAAGTGGCAAAATGGAAGAAGTGGACGAGTCTGCTCAGGAGAAAATGAGCAGAAAGGAACTGTGAATGTTGTGAAAATATATCCATTAGACCTGCCTTATCGAAACGTGCTTTTGCCAAGCATCCAGCCCTGTATCTCCATGGCAACATGGCCTCGTCAACAGAGAAGAAAGTATTTTTGTCAGGATGGGCCCAAACACATAAAAGCCATTTCGATTTGGGGGCAACACGATCTTCTTCAATCAATACTGCACACATAATAATGACTCCTGCCACTTTTTTCATAAATCTCTACTTTCTACTTTCATTTCCTGTGGTTTGACATCACTGTGAACTGGAACCAGGTTTAAATTTCCTACAATTTTCAGCCCCCTCTGCCCTCATCTGAAATACACCATGCCTTACACAGCAGCTCTCTCCTTTGTAACACACTCAATACGCAGTGTACTTACAGGTGGGATTAGCCTGGCCTGGACTGTGAGACAGGCTTTGAGGAATGCCCCCGTGGCACCATCTGCAGATGTAATGGCTGAACTTCTGGTCATGGCTGAGATGAGGAGGTGGTCAAATGGAGGATGGTGAATCTTTCTCTCTAGGAGTTACCTCTGATGAGGTGCGAGACTGAACGCCCTGAACACCTTAACTCTCAAAGAAATTGTGATGTCCTTTCTAGGGCATGGGTAATAGGTCTTCTCTCCACCCCCTGTGAATTTGTCTTCTCCATTTTTTCCTGCATTTCCAGTTTGGGATCTCATTCTTCTTGACTGCCAGTTGACAACAATGATTTGTTCTTTCCAAATAACCAGCTCAGCAGTTCTACTACAGAAACCACCGTGTGGCCAAAAGGATTTCTCTGTGCATGCAAGAGTCTGCGAGTGAGTGTTGGGGAGTGAGAGATGGAATATGTAGGAGATGTAAATGCCTATCTCTATTTTTCATTTAAATTAGTGGGTATTAGGCATATAATCCAACATATTGCTTTTAAATTCTCAGCAGTAGCCTGCTGAATGCTTTGCTGTGGAAGTTACTAAAGAAATGTAAAATATCTTTTTTTTATAATAACTACAATCTAGCTAGACTTAAAGCAATGCCCTCTTTGTTGTTTTATGCTCTATTTTGCCATTTGTTGGGAGATTTTTGAACATATTTAATCTCTAAAACCCCATTGAGGAGTGCAATTTGTTGCACAGAGACAAAAACAGTTCCACATTTGTGCTTTTCAGCTAATGCAGACAGAGGGAAGCTATTTCTCCAGACAGGTTGTTGTTGCTTTTGAATGCTACATGACGGTCAGCAATTCAGATCCTGCCTGTTCCCTGGGGGCCTTTGGGTTTTGAAGAGGGGGAGGATGGCATTTGGTCACTGATGTGTTTGATTCCCAGACGAGTTTCCCAGCGTTGTAAGCACACTCTGCATGTTAGTGTTGCACCATCCCATGCTGTGGCCAGAGCCTGGAGGAAAGGAACATAGAGAGGTGGGTTTAAGTTACATTAGTGCTAATAAATTAATGACTTGAATTTAGAAAGAGGCTGTCATTGCTGAACCACACACTGTTTGCAAATGAATTTACAAACTCTGAGCTTGACTCATCCCCAGTAAGACAGGATATTTCTCTACAAGGGGTTTGTCATCAATGTAGCTATACACAGTCTGTATCAGAGTATACCACAGCAAGGCCTCAAATGAACTGCACTTGCTTCATCTACCTGGCATAGCGAGCAGAAACCCCTTAGAAATGAATGATGATACCACACTGCAGGCAATGATACACTGGATGGAGTGCAAATAAGGATCAGAATATTCTCATTTGTCTATCTGTATGCCTAACCATCTACTGAATTGTATGTCTAATCACTCATCATAGGCGCTTTGATATAGGCTGAGTGGTGGTGTCACCTGGAAGCTGTCAGAGCTGGGAGCATGCCTGGCAGGTTGCGTACTGAGCAAGGAGACACTCAGAAAATGCAAAACAGGATTGCTATTTTGGTTCCTTCATTCCTGACCAGAAATTTTCAGGGTCATTTGATAATCTGGATGACCTTCATTATTGGTGACTGCAGTAATTGGTAAGAGACTTGAACAGGAGTCAGGCAAAGACACAGTTTTTATGAGCATCCGCTATTGATACAGCCTCATCCTTTCCAGTCACTGACAGAACAGTCCAGAAAATGGTTCATGGACTGGAAATCATCAGCTAATGGTGTTTCAACAGTGGCTTTCTCAGGATTTCTCAGGACTGATTTTTTGTGAAGGTGAATCTGTTCCTGTCCTTCTAAAATGAAATGAATCTATTGGATGTGAGTCTGAAATACCACCTGACAGTGACATCAGGAAAAAAGAGACCATTTTCCTTTCTGCTTCTCTTTGAATAGGAAAGGTGAGGAGGATGGTGGCAGCCTTAGCCTTTCTTTTCCCACAATTTATTTTCTGCTCTTTCTTCTTCTAGAGCAACACCTTTCATGAACTTGTTATGCCTGGGAGTTGAAGAGGGACCTCCTCTTACAATAGCCAGATTAGGAGTAGCAAAATGAATTAAAGAAACATTTAACTGCTTTCCCCAGTTTAACTGCCTTCTCTTATTCAGCCCTGCATCTGGATCCAAGGTTGGAGAGTTCAAGTGAGACCAGGGACTGTTGCTTTACCACAGTTCAATTTCAGTCCCTCAACCAAATAAATCTCTAAGACCTGGTATATGCCGTTCCCCCTACCCAACTTCTTTGTCACCTGCTCTTGCCAGGGTAGCCTTTTTCCACTGAGGGTTGGGACAGGGTTTTGACTATCAAAATCTGAATCTGCTGCATCCTGCAATCCCAAATGTCATTGCAGCACAATATGTAGTAGGGAAGGAGGAATTAGGGTTAATGCTAGGGTAAAAGTTGGTTTAGGAATAATGCACCACAGGGTTTACTTTTCTCAGGGGAAATTCAGGACTTGTGCAGGATGCAGCAGATTGAGTTCAGTCCTTATGGCTTTGAACTGGCCCTGCAAGTCCCTCTCAATACGGATGGGCTTCACAGGATTGGGGGAAAATACATCCTAAAATCACTGGAATCTGGAGGGAGTATTTTTTTTGTCTGCCTGCAATCAAGTCCAGGGATGTTAATTAGATGCTCTGCATATGCTTGGTTCATTGAGACAAAAGTTAAGGCAGCCTTTCTTTGGCAATGAAAGCCATCCCACTGGAATACTGATTAAAAAGAACCAGGGCTGATAGGACTAGATGAAAAGGAGGTGAGTCTATGAGGTGGACCAGTGAGCTGGGAATCAAGGCTCCAGGGTTTATTTCTGCCACTAATTCTTTCTGCAGCTTGGAGAAAGTTTGCAAACCTGTCAGTGCCTCCATCTCCAAAATGAGATCTGCTTCACAGTTGTGGTGGTGGTGGATTTTTGTGTTTTGTTTTGTTTTGTTTTGTTTTTCTTTAATGAGAATTAATTAATATCTAAAAATCACTTTGGGATCCCAGAATGAAAGAAGCAAAACAAATGCAAAGTGTTCTATTGTTTATTATCTCCCCTATAGACCAGGATGGAGGCACCTTGCCACTCACATAATTGCTTTCCTGCAGCTGCAGCCTCTTAAGAAGTTAATATATGCTACATCTCCACATCTAGGTACAGAGAAAGACCCAGACCCTCCCACTCATCATTTACCCCCTCTCTCCTTGTCCTTCCCCTCCCTTGCTTTCTGTTGCATTAATAGCAGAGATGGCATTAAAGTAACTTTATCTTTTTGGTGCACACGTATACAAACCCAATGGCGGGTGATGTTATGAGGCTTATTGCCGAGTGCGTAATGACTGCTTCTTTTTTGGATGAATGAATTCAGTGGCTGACAGGTATGTAATTCATGGCTTTGTAAAAAGCTTTGAGAGGAAGTGTATGAAATGTACTATATAAATGTCAATACACTGCACACTTTAAAGCCCGTGGGTTGAGTCACAGGGAGGGTAGATTTAAGGGGGGGATCATAAATAGCAGAAGAACAGCTGGTTTCTCTGGGTAATGATGACTGAAGATCTGAGTGGTGACTACTTAAACATACCCACTTGGTAGAGGTACTTACACAGCCCTCTTTACCACAGTATCCGAGTGCCTCACAGCCTGTAATGCATTTATTCTCCAAAAGGGAGGATATTATCTCAGCTGCACAAGAAGGATACAGAGGCCTGGGGAGTTTGGGTGACACTCCTGATGCCTCTGCGGGAAGGAAAGCGGGGCTGGCAAGTTCAGGCAGAGAGGGACCCCAGCCCACCCTAACCCCCTGAACCCAGAGCATTGCCCCTCCAGACACAGTGCCTGGGGTGGTGCCACCTGAACTGAGCACAAATGTAATTTTTGGTGTGATCCTGCACCCCACACCAATCCCACTCTGCACCCCCAGCACTGTGTGATGTCCAAAGTCTCCCCAACCCAGAGGGGACTGTACCTTTACACAGAGAGGAAGAGCCCAGTCCTCAAGGGTCAGGGACACTGGCCTTTCTGCCATAGGGACAGCAAATGGGGACTGGCCTCGGTGCGGTGGAGACGCACCCAAATCGTAACATCCACCTTGGGAAGCAAAGGCTGACGAGGGAGCCTTCAGTGAACTTGAAAGAATGCCTTTGGATGCCAAGGTCTGATAAAAGGTTCCTATTTTTGTGACTGTGAACTTCCTACAGCAGCCAGCTCTGCCATTAATTGTTTCCCTGTAGTATTTTTATTATGTATATGGTAGAAATGCCTGAGGGAATTAGTTGGGCAAAAGAGCCTTTGGGGCTTTTGGTTCTGTTGCCCACCTTAGAAAGTGCCAGCCACAATATTTATCATCAATTAACATCTTTGTATGGCTGATACTTGTAAAGTGTTTTATTGGGAGATATGTGGTGAACAAGCACTGTTTTGTGCAGAAATAGAACTGAGGTATATAAGAAAGTTACCAGCAAAAGCAAGAAGTTACAATACATCAGCACATGCTGCAAAAATACAAAGTATTTCAAGTTAGCATATTCCTTTCATTACTTGTCTCCCTGCAGACTGAGCTAATTACACTGCCAGGGAAGGAGAACACACAAAAGAGAGATTGCAAGTTCCTTCAAACGTCACATGAGAAAAGCCACACAAAACCTCCAGTTTTACTCATTAAGGGGTGTATATCCAGTTAGTTAGGTTTAATGTGGAGAGAGGATTCCTTGTCATGATGGTTTAACATGTGTATCTCAACCTTTTGGTTGCACCTTTGTCCAGCACCTAGCACAGCAAGTGCCAGCACTGACCAGGATGACTGTGAGGTCCTGCAATACATCCAGCTGTAGTATTACCCTTGCCCATGGCTTCCTGCACTGAGATCGTGGTCTGCTGTAACCTGAGCGAATGCCTGCAAATAAACCTGGAGAAATAGTGCCCTAGCTTTTATGAACAGCTCCGCAAGCAACGAAGGGGAAGGATGAAGAGATTTAGTTTCTCCAGGAGCTGGATATGTTAAATGTTGTGACATTTTAAGGCTCGCTGCAACAGTGGCCATAAACAATGTGTAGTCAGAGAAACTAACTAAACAAAAGTCTCTAAATTCCAACGATATGAGTGAGAGCTCAGGACTGTTTGTTGGCAAGTGCTTCTGTTCTTTACAGTGCAAAAGGTGTGAAACACAACTTGTTCTGCCAAAACTTCTGTTCCTGCTGCAGGACAGCAGTTGCCTCAGGTACTTACTGTGTGGTGTGGACATGGACTCCAAAGCTTCAGGTGAGCATCATGAGACCCTGCATGGCCGGGTTTTTTGCAAAAGAGGAAACTGAGGCACAGAGACATTATGACTGACATTCATGGGAGCATTTGGACCTCTGAGTCTTCATCAGGATGAGTTCGGGCACTGGACTTGAGAGAGCAAACCAAACCTATATATGATTTTTACTATGGTGCCTTGGGATTTGCTACTGCACACACCTAGAGAGGCCAGTGCATGGACTCACCAACCAGTCTGATGACATCTCTGCTCAAAGCCACCCAGCTCAAGGAGGAGGACTCAGCCACCAAGGGTGGCCGTGGCTCTGAGAGAGTCTGAGCAAGACAGAGTCCATCGTGCCATGATGGGGTGACCAAGCACGGGAGTGTGTGCTGGGGACAGCTGACAGCAGTTAGGGGTTAAAAGCAGTGCATGTGTGCCATCTCCCTGCAGTCCTTACCCAGGCAGACTGCAGCAGCTTATTAATGCTGTCGATCTCTGTCATTAGTTCAAGTGGCAGAGGTCAATATGTTGAATCGAAAGGCTTTCAGC
>NW_009629719.1:0-493 GCF_000690535.1 Cariama cristata
CCTTATCAGGCATAATGTTCGACATCTCATCATGTCCATGTGAAAAGCCAGAGCATATCTTGCAGTGACATTTTAAGGAAACACATCTGTGAAAATCTTTATAACTGTAAACATGAAAGGCACGTACAGGACAGTCAAACAAAGTTAGGACATGGGATTTTCCACACATTCTCAGATACAAAGGTCCACCTTCAGATCATTCCAACAAGCAAGTTGTAACACTGAAAGAAGAAAATCTTATCTCTTGTAAACTACAAGACTTCCTCAGATACAGCTCCCATGACTCTTGTCTCCAACCCTTTAAAACTTGTATGGTGTTCTTTGACCCTCTTTGTAACTTGCAACCAAATGTCATCAAACAGCAAGTTCCCAAGATAAGTGCCCTTCAGCATGCATCAGGATCAGCCACAGATTTCACACAGATATCTTTACATCTCTCTACTAAGAAGGAAGATACGTTCTCCGCTCAATACACTTCAAACAAGAAACAAAA
>NW_009629720.1:0-11751 GCF_000690535.1 Cariama cristata
GGCCGGCCGGCCGCCTCCCGGGGTGCGTTACCATTGGCCAGGCTCGCCGCTGGGCATTGTGGGGATTGTAGTCCTCCGCCGCGTGCGGAGGAGGCGTGGTCCCGGCACCAGAGGCGCCCAGGGGGCCGCCCGTGAAGTGTGCTTAATGAGCGTACGGTCTAATTGAAACTGCCACCGGCAACTCGGCGGCCTTCCCGGCCCCAGCGCGGTCCCGAGGGCAACCCAAAGCAAACCGCGGGTCGTGGTCAGAGTTACCTCTGCAAAGCTGCTGCTTCCTTCCCTGGCTCAAAATAAAACGCCGTAGGATGTCACAGCAGTACGGTGCCCCTCCATCTGCCCAAAGGCTGTTTCACTAATAGCGATGCCTATGCTGCTAAATTAAATGTACTCGGTGCTTCTATATTGTTCTGAAGCTAACTGGCACAGAATAGCCTCTTGAACCCCGAAACGTCCGAGCTGGTTCTTGGCTGTCGTCCCATGCCGACTCCTGAAATGTGGGTGGCTGTTGTCTGGGAGAGAGCCAGCCAGCCTGGGCCAGAACCAAACCAGGGGTGGTTCTAACAATTTTAGAATTAGAAGGCAATGATAACAATTTAATGACATAGAGATGGTTGAGTTCTAGGGCCCAGGTGTGTTCCCTGGTAGCATTTAGTTTGTGAGTAGAGATTTTACCAAAATGTTTTACTAATATTTACCAGTCTCACAGAGAAGACTTCATCACAGGGAAAACAGATATTAAGGGCACCTATAATATTTCATTACCAGTCTTTGACTCTCATGGCAGATCAAATGCTTCTGCAAAAGCCAAGTTTAATTCTGTCTGCCTTCAGTCTTCAGCCTGAGACGCAGAGGCTGGAGCAGTACATGTGGCGGTCCCAGGGAAGGCTCCCAGCAAGGAAACACAACATCTCTGCTGTTATACTGCAATAGCAGCCTGTGGCAGAGTTCTGGCCCAAGGCTGGAGGCTGGTTAGGGCTCTCCCACAGCTCCTGCTAGGCAGTTTGGAAGCAGCTATCATTTTCTGGAGAGTTAGAATGCGCATGGACTTTTCCATGCCAGCTGGCCTTTGTGACAATGAAATGTTTTGGGAAAGTTTAGAGTACAAGTGGAATGACAAAGTACATCAGAATGGCACACTGAGACCTATCCCCATGCTGCCTTCAAGACCAGATTTCTTTCTTATGTATTTCAGCAGGTTCTGTGGCTCTGGATCAAGTTGGATTGTGTGTTTGAGCGTAGCAGGGATGTTAGTACATGGCCAAGTGTGTCTTGATTAACCTCCTGCATGTTGCAAGCAGAAGTGATGGGGTGGGGGATAGGGGAGTGTTACAAAAGTCATCACGGCAGTGGCTGCTCTGACAGCTACTCTAGAGTCTAAATATACCAGTAAGCTGACAGTCAGATCTGCTAGAATATTTGCTTTTAGGACCAACTTCAGCTGAGGAATATTAGCTTAGAGGCAGCCTGTTTGAGGTAAGCAAGTGGACTTCAGGACTGAGGAAGTCTGTCCCATCCCAGTCCTGTAGAAGAGAGGCTGCTTGCAGAACATATATGTACATCCACTCACTCACCTCACAAGCACGCTTACATTCACTGGTCTCTTAAATATTAGCACGGACCCTAAGTCCATCCAGTATGTATACCCAGAGACCCAGGCACCAGCTCTGACACTGGGTTTTCACAGTTGCTGGTCTATTCCTGTTGCCCAGTTTGAAGTGTGGTAGTGGTTCACATAAGCACATAATGTAGGTCCCTCAAATAGCTGGTTTGTCTGGTAGCTCGCACCCAGTCTGGGCCTCTCCAGTTGCTGGCACTGAGACCCTTGGGCCTCTCAGACCCGCCAACTTAGTTTTGAATCTTTAACCCAAAACCTGTTTTCAGCCATCATCTTCACGTCATGTCTCCAGATCCCACCTTTACTAATCCCAGACCTTGATGAATCCACCCAAGGCAACATGAAACCATCCAGGTGGTCAGGAGTGGCCACTGAGGTTCCCTCACTCAAAATCCTTTTCATCCCAGCCCTGGGAGAGTTACTAGCAGAAATATACAGAGACACAATTAAAAGGTAACTGAATTTTGATCAAGAGCAATGTAAGTTAAAAAAAGGTGTTTGACAAAAAAAAAAAAAAGGCAGTAATAAGAGTTCAGTGCAGATTTAGGAATAAGATAGGCACAATGAGGATAGAACAACATGGATTACGAGAAGTTCAGGATAAGGACTAGGGGCCAGTATGCAGGTGAGTAGAGTCCAGGGAGGTAACAGTCTGTGGGGCAGACCAGAAACAAGCTTGGCTGATAATGAGCATGTCTGTCTTGAGTCAAGACCTAGCATGTTTGGGGAAATGAGTAAGAAACCCAAGAGGAAACCCATGAACCTTTCATTAGGTTTCTTGCGGCTGGTCTGGACATAACCATTTGCAATAGTAACCTCCCCTTAACTGTCACATGTTGATGCTACCTACAGTTTGTTCACATTACTGCAGTCTGTTCTGAGGCTGACTTCAGCTCATGTTATAGCTAGTCTGATAGTTTCTTCATCTGAAATATTTTGTTTCCTCTAGGTGATTCTTTCACTACGCGTGACATGCTAGCCTGGAAACTGGAAGGATGTCTTGGAGGTGTGAAGGAACTGGGGAACATGTGTTTATCATGTCTTGGTAGCTGCTGGGAGGTATCCAACACACTCTGAGGATATGTTCTCCTGTAAAAAAATAAAATAATCAAGTCACCTTCAGGATCTTATTTCCAGCATTTTTGTCCATGGGGATTGGTAGCAGTAGGAGACATTCCCGTTTGTCTTACCTGGACTCTTGACTGTGATGTTGTACACAAACCTGGAAGCTAAGGGAACAAGGACTGGCTTTGCTTGACAGAGTTCTGTTTCCACACAGAATTCCATCTGTGTTATCATTAATCCTCTTCCATGTTTTGGCTAGGATGACAGTTTTTCTTTTTCATGAGTCTGTTTTCCAGTGTTATAAACAGGCTGATAGACAGGACAGTCCAGAACCATAGGACTCCTCTCTATTCCTCTATTGAAAAATGTTATCCATTGTTGTAACTGTGACTGGCTTAGGGTTATGAGGTGCTAGGGCATAAACTCATGGTATCCTCATGAGCATGAGAAGTAAGACATCTTGTGTGGGGTTTTGTCGTTGTTGCTGTTTGCTTGTTTGTTTTGTTTTGTGGATTGGAATGCTATTAAGAGACAATTCTGGTCTATGTCTACAAAAATAGAAAACCCTTTCCCTCAGCTCTCATCCCATTTGAGAGAATTTTCTTGCAAATTATTATTTTGGTCCACTAGCTGAGGTGTGCCTTGCAGCAGAAGACAATAATTGTAATCAGCAGAGGCTACTTGGCAAGCCCGAGTCTCCCCAAACGTCCAGATTAGTCTGGAAGGCACTTGCATGTACGAATGAAACTCCACTCACCTAACATGCTGCTAGCTGGATATGTGGAGAAGCAGCCATCAAGCCTGGGACAGTTGCCTCACAACTAAAAGGCAGCGTATAATCTGAACAAACACCTGAGGGCTTTTTGCTCAACTAACTTAGGGGAAGTGATTGTGGACCTTAACATCAACTTCTGGACTTTAATGTCAATTTGAATTCTATGTCTAAGACTGTAAATTCTACTATGTAAATTTAATATGTGAACTCTTTATTTCTCTTCACACATGCCTTAGTGCTGCCAGGAATGACACTGCAAGAGGTAGTCCTCTAGTACTAGGTGTGTAGAGATCAAAAAAAGATGTAAGAACTGCAAGCTCCTAACTATGTCCTGGCTAGTAGGTTTAATTTTTGCTGTAGGTGGATGATTGATTGGAAATAAAGGTAAACATAATAGACCAGATGATTCAGTTTCCAATTTATTCACTGATTTACGTGCTTATCCTGTCAGGCATGAGACACTTACCTCTGGAGTCCCACAGGGATCAAGGCTCCCACTAGCCTTTTTCAGTATCAAGCCTGAATTACTATGTTCAATGAGACTCAAGTGCCAGCAACCTGTGCATGGCATATATCCTTTATCTGTTTTCCTGTACCCAACCTCTATATCTCTAACAATGCATGGATGAAGAATGGCTGATCCATGTTCTGCTTCAACAAGGCAGGACCAGTGTTCCTGAAATTTGCAGCCATGCTTTTGCGGGGAAGCTACGCGCACAATTTATATTCCACAACTAAAGAATATTTTTGAATTCCTTGCTGATTCTGAGCTCCCACATAAAAACATCTGCTAATAACATTTTTTATAATCTCCATTTGGTGAGGTAACTCTATCCCATCCTGGCAGACAATGACCACGCCTCAGTCATTCATATGTTCCTCAGCTCCTGGCTGGGCTGGGCTCGGCTGGGAAACGTGATCCGTTTTGGGCACAAAGCCTTTAGCACTTAGGAAATTCCAAGTACACCAGAAATCTGCAGTGCATCCCATGAACAACACATGCTGGTGTGAACACATAAAAACCTTTCTAATAGTCTCTATTTGAGTTTCATGCAGGATCAAGACTTTTGCCTTTGTTTTCAAAGAACTTTGTGGCTTGGACCCAGAACATTTAAAAGATTGCCTATGTTTCTGGGAGGGAAACCATAATTAATACAATGAAGCTTTCTGCAATAACAGGACAGTTCATCTGGACAGAACAGACCAAACTTTCTCAGAGGCTAGCGTGAGATTCTGGAGTGAATTCCCCCAGGAACCACAGATCATGACAGGCCTTCACCATCTTCTACTCCCACAGCAAAGCACATTTTTTTGCTTTTGCCTCTTCTGGTATAAATACACAGCAACAATAAAAATAAAACAGGACACTTGTTCCACCAGGGAGACAAAAAGAACAAACACCACCTGACAGATGTTAGTTTTGTCATTTGGAAGGCACTTTGATACATGGATGACACTGAGATATGGGAACTTAGCATAAAAGAGGTAGAATAGACCTATGGTGTAAATTTGAATTCATGTTGCAACAGGCACCTGTTCGCTGGAAACCCATCTGAGGTTACCAAACAGAGTTCACGCAGATCACAGAACAGCTGTAAATCCTAAGTGAATCTAGTTAAGAAACAAGGAGTTCCATCAACAGCATTATTTCAGGGTCCATTCTCTGCTGTTACAAAAGTATGTTCTAAAGCTTCAGTCTTTGTCCCAGTCAAGATATGCACATCTCAGACTTCTACTCAGCTCTGTGAAATCTGTTGGGACTTAACTGTCTTTGAGATCTCTCGCTCGCTCTCAAATTTGGCTGAAAGTGGTCACTTCTGATTCTAAATACCCGGAGGAGGCAAGAGACACAGAGACGCTGATTAGACAAACTCTGCATAGGAAATTATGCTAAAACCTCTACATAGGAAAATGACAATATTCTGTAAAGCCAGCTTTATTAGAATAGGAAAAAAATATAGAAAAATAAAGGGTTCCTGTAAACACAAGATCAAATAAGCTAACATTTCACTGGAAGCTGAAACCTTGTGATAACAGACCTACTGAACACGTACAGAACAAGCAAACCACTAACAGGTGAACACTTATATGTAAACTGTGCTTTTGGTAAGTTCAGAAGTAACCATCAAGGACTAGCATTGCAGCATGATTTTTGTTATAAATAACCCATCAACAGTTTTTTAGAGAAAATATAACTGTTCTCTCTGTCTCTCAAAATATGTTTCAAGCTATAAAAACAGTACAAATCTTTTCCTAATATCAAAAACACAGTGTTAGATCCAGATAGGTAAAAAATCTAAACTCCTTAAGAATGCTATTAAAATAACTCTATTAAAAACTTACCTATATTAAAAATATTTCCTTTAAAGACTGTTCTAGCCAGAAGTTAAATCTTTAAAGCTAGTACTTACAATATCCAAATGTAGAGGTTTTCAGACATAACTATTGGTATATTAGAGGCTGGCTGAGTTAAGAACCTTATTGCTAACAGTGCCATCCAGTCATGCAGATTTGTGGTATTTCTGAGCAATGCCATAGGGAACATGTGCAGCTATGGCGCCTAATTTCTGTGCTCCTTCGATGTGAAACATCTGGTCATCAAAGAAAATGTGAGGGCGGATTTTCACCAGGATCGGTCCTTTAGGAGCTCCTGCTAGGAAAAGTGCTTCATCGATCTCCAGACCCCAGCTACGAAGAGTCTTCAGCACTCTGGCTCCAGAGCTTGCCGCACTTCTGGCTGTGACCAGGAAGGTCCTTATGGGACAATTTAATCGTTCATTTTTTGCATAGAACTTCTTCTGGAGTTTCCCTAGGTCTTCCAGAAAACCTTTCAAAGGACCCTAAGTATGAAATACCAGAAGCATATTTAGTATTTGTCGACAGCTCCCAAACCCATTCTTTTGCTTTCTTCTAGATTGCCAGTTACATACAGGACTCCTTCCCTAATGATATGCTACTCAGCAAATTCTCTATCTAATGTGTCCAAATGGGTCTGCACTCTCACTAGGAATTCACAAACTGGAAAAAAGTTAAAACCATAATTCTACATAGTACGATCAGTAGGAAACTGATTCTCACTATGGCTGACAAGATCTCTTACAATATAAAGTTTTAACTGTAATCTTTAACTTTAATAAAATGTTCCTTAAAAATACTTAACTCTTTTTACTGTGAACCATGAGCTGCAATGTTTTTTCTGTGCAAAAAACAGTACGAGACTTAATTATGTAGACAGCACTAAACTCTTTCCAGATAAATGACAATATTAAAATTACACTCTGATTAAAAGAAGTAAATGACAGTTTGGTCAAATTGCAATATATTGCACTGTCCGGTACTTTCATAAATCAAGCTTTTGTTCTGAATTTACACCATTTTTAACAATAGCAGAACTGGTCTTTCAGTTTAAGCTGATATTAAAATGTTTATGTTTTTTAGACAATGGCGTAGTTCTACTTGGGAATAAGCACAGATATTACCCTGTTTCAATAACCAGAATAACCCAGTGTTTGAAATGAACATTGCCTATACAATCTGATAAAAAGAAAAAAATCAAGGAAACCAGTAGTGGACTTTCCTTTTTCTAATGATACAACTAAAATACAACTGTAAGTCACTGTCTTATGTTTGCAGTTCTCTCAGTGAAGCGGGAGATCTGGTGAAAGGACTGCAGTGGTGGGCTCTTTTATGTCAAACATGCATTTTAAAGATTATCCTTGAAAAAGGAAATAAATAGGGCAATCAGCTTCCACAAAGAATACAGACACACTGGAGAAACTGGAGAGATATAGCAGCAATGAAAATTAACAGATGTTTTGAAAACTCACTGATTCAGGAAGTACAAACCTGTGCAAGAGGCTTATTTTCATTCAGCTGTTCATGTTCAAAAAATCTATCTAATCCTTGCTCTTTGACAATCTGTTCTGATTCATCAGAAAAGAGAACCGCATCCCCATCGAATGCCACCCTCAACTGCGTATCCGAGTAAGCAAGATCTTTGTTGGCAGTGAACATCGTAGCTGACGCGATGCCTGAAAATGGATCAGAGAACCTCAGTTAGCATGTCCTGCAAAGTCATTCATTAAACTGTCAGCAGTTCGGTTCCAACAACTTATTTGTGGTGACCTTTATATATGGTGAGCAGAAATGATCACTAACGCTCATTTGTAATGGCTGTTCTGTAACACATATGTATGGAAGCTGTCCCATTGACATAACTTCTTAGACATGCTTCCTTCCACTTCCTTATAAGTATATACAAAAACAGTCCCCAAGGTGTGCTGCAAATGGGACAAGGCAGGAAATTCCAAGGAGACCACTGAATCAAACTATTTGCTATTTTTTAACTCCTTACAAAACACAGAAGTTGGTTTTTGTAAATCATATCAAACAGATGACTTTATCCAAACAGAAGTTGAATAGAGACGAGTAGGTGTGTATGGGAGTTCATTTCTTGTAGCATGGGAGAAAAGAGAAAGGTGTGACAAAGGTAGAGGCTGATTAAGTTGTCATTATCAGCAGGCTGAAGGGTCAGAGAAGAACAATACAGAGAAATAACCTGATTTTCTTTCATTAAGTAAAAAAATAAGTGATAAATTTGCACAACACAAAGCTGTGACTTTCTGCATTTGATGAAGCAGCACTAATTTCCGTGAAAGACACAATACATTCATTTTTTAACAAGCTCAACAGAGAGATACCAAAAGAAAGTAAATTCAAACCTGCTTCTATAGCTTCTTGCACTTTTTCAGAGTCTGCTGAGAGGTACAAGTTGGTAAGATATGCAGTCAGGTAACCAATAGGGCTTTTTCCTCCCGTCATACAGAAACGTTCAATTGATAAGCCTAAAGTAAGAACAGCACAATGAGGTGTGACTTTTCCTTGACACTACAAACTTGTAAAAGGAACCTGTGAAAAGGTACACCAGCCTACAGCTGACAGTAAACTTAAAAAAGAAAAATATGTTCACTGTAACTTCAACAAGTTAGACAAACTGACTACGACGTTTGATCCACCCTTCCTCCTTGAGAATTTTAAAAAAACATTCCTCTAAGACAGCAGAATAACTTCTGTGAAGGTATATGTATAGGGGTTGTAAATACCGAGCAATGAAAAGTTTAAGGACTTCTCAGAAATTAAGATTCATACCGGACAAGTTAAACCTAGAGTTTTGGACCAAATTCTGTTTAACACTATCTCACTAATGTGACACTCAAAAATAAATATAATCCTCTGAGGAATGGGTGTCAGTATCAAAGAAGCTGCTTTTACCAAGGCCAGAACAGGAAAAATAAAATGAATTCATTTTATTATGGAACAGCTAGCAGTTCTACAAGATTATTTATTTTACTTACCATAGTGATTGATGCTATTTATGAGTCTCACTCCCACTTGGGCATGGTTATTAGTCATCAGGACAATATCAAATCGTTCTTCATCATCAGGGTACAGCTCAAGAAGCCGGGCATTGACATGCTCGAGTGCCTGCAGGTTAAAAATGTGTAAGTCAATAGACAAGTGGAATGTGCCTTGTTTCTTAATCATTGTGGTTTTAGTGATAGGACTGTCTTGAAGGAGAATGTGAAATATCTGACAGTTTAACTTGCTGAACTGGTTTTATTCCTTTCTGCTATGCTGCTCCCAGAAACCATTTGACTGGGTTCATTTGAAAGGAAGCAAGTAAGTTTCTTTTGCCGAGTTACAGAATTTGACTTTATCATGGAAATCCTTTTTCTTGGGACACCATAATCATCCAGAATAAATCAATGCATTGCTGAACATTATCACAATCCCTATTAATATCTTTTTTTTCTTGCCCACTTGAAACTTGGACTTGGACTTCCTTGTCCACTTGAAAATCACTCTTGTGAAATCAAGGAGAAAGTGTAAAGGAATTCATACATGCAACTACTTGTTTTGCACACACAAATGTGAATTTGGGCCACATACTTATGCAAAGATTTACTGACACAGTTCAGGTGGTCAGGTGTCAAATACTGTCCTTAAGTAATGAGTACAAAATCATATCCTGTTGAACGTGATTACCTTCGCGGCTTCTAATTGCACCGCTGAACGAGACACATTTTGATTAATTTGAGATCTCTTTAAAGATAATGGGCCAACATGTTATATCCATAGGTTGGCATTCTTATTTCCTTGACCTTTCATCTGCTCATCTCTCTCTGTATCCATCTGTTCTCTCATCTTATTTAGAATCTTATCCCTTTGGAGTAAGACTTGCTTTCTGCTCTAGGTTTATACACAGATCTCTGCTTTGGGATCTTGGCCCTTGAATGGAATTCCTTGGGATTATGGCAATAAAGTCAACAATGAATCACCAAATGAATGTAAGATGGGTTGATTTTCATTAAGGTGCTTTAAAAAGTCAGGTTAGTTGTTAAGAATCAAAACATAGATTTCATTCATAAATTCCATGAATCTCACTTTAAAAAGCATGGCTATGTCATGTGGGACTGTGCTTAGGAAAAGTCTAAGTGAGAGCCTGGTATAAGGCCTAGGAAAAATCTTAGTATGTGGTCATAGCACATTTCTACTGTTAATACTTTACTACACTAGCAGTTTCTTAAAGTATTAGAGAATAAGGAGGAGTGGAGGAGGGGATGCCATTTTTTGCTCAGTGCCTGTACACTTTGCAGCCCAAGGAAATTCTGGCCTGTGATTAAGATTCTTAAGTGCTTCAAGCATGAGATATAATACTTTTAAGTTAGTGTCTTAAAGATGTCCATAAAGGAATCCAAATAAAAATGTATTATTTCTTTTTGCCTTCTTTGTGTCCTGATAGAAAGTAACACCCAATAAACCCACAGTTCTCTAGCCGAATGATTCCTGTGACTAAGCAGTTTATGAATCTCTTAAAAAATATAGAGAGTTCAAATGCAAATAGGATACTGACAGGGAACAGAGGCCAAGGTGCATTTAGCTGGGCATAGCTAACAGCTCTGGTTTTCAAAGTGTGAGGAGTTAAACAGTCAAATCTTGGTTATATTCAGAGTGAATTTGACACTGAACTCTAACAAGAAAACTGACTGTGCTAGCAGGGCTGCTATCTCTAGCTGCTACAGACAGGAAAAGATGCAGTAAATTCACTAGTCAGCCTAGCCTCACTGGTGTACAAAATGAACTACTTTATGACCATGCTTTTATGTTAAAAACACCTTTACAATGCTTGTGCTATTAATGCTATTAGCAGCTATCTGTTATATTTACAACAGCATGGGTATTGACATAAGTAATTTTTCCACCCTGTATTTCCAAAAAGTGATCAATGTGGAAAATGTTTTAAAAACCTGAGGCTAAAACTGAAGTAATGAAAAACTACTTTTAAAACCTGAAGTGTTCTGCCATAACTCTGCTGTCAGTAAGTATGACTGCTAATTATGATTTAATAAATTTTCTAAAATTGCTGTGGTAGAGTTTATCAAACAGTTCTCAATGGACATAAAACAAACTCTGTAGACAGCATTTTTTCAAGTCAGTAACACTAAAACCTGTACTCCTTAGAACCATACATACTTTTAGTTTTTTTCATTTTTTTGTAATTTCACCTGCTTTCCGTGCTGGAGGCTGTTTACCTTGGCCATTTCTCTTATCTTGTGCAATGAAAGCAAAATATTCCATTTCATCTCTGCTTAAACCTTGACTCCCAACTTGGGGGTCTATTTCTTTTGCTGGTCCTCAAGAAAAATTTCAGAGTGACAACGAAAGCAAGGAAAAATTAAAGCTGATTAAAACAATCAAACAATTTCTAAATAAAGTATTCAATTTATATAGAATCAATACTGTCTTTAATCACACTAGTCCTATTATAAGTGAGACATAAAAATGGAATGAGGAACTATGATGTTTTAGGTTGGGTTTTTTGGGGGGGCAGAGGTTGCAACAAACTTAAAACAAGCTGGGGGGCTATCTTAACTGAAAGCGGTTTTAAAAGGAAAGGCTCTTCGTGCGCGCCATGTCCAGCAGAAAATGCAGGTTGCTCCTTACCCACACCTCAGATGTGAAGCTGACAGCCAGGGGATACAAACCGTGATGCTGAGGCAGAAACTCCGGTCCTGATGACGCGAGAGGTACGTGATCTCCCGCAGGCGTTTAGCATTAGTGCCGGCGGGAGGGGAGCGGAGGGGTGGCCGCAAGGCTGGGGCGTCGGAGTGAGATGCGGAGATGATGCCGGGCTCCCCGGTCGAGGCGAGCTCACCGCTGGGGCAACAAGTCCCCAAAACGTTTCCCCAGGGCAGTATTATCTCCGCCCAGGGAGGCTTCGGGCTCCTCCTCTTCC